>NC_091987.1:219100742-219238952 GCF_044704955.1 Pristiophorus japonicus | reverse complement strand
GATTGACCCACAGGGTGACGATCTGATTGACCCACAGGGGTGACGATCTGATTGACCCACGGGGTGACGATCTGATTGACCCACAGGGTGACGATCTGATTGACCCACGGGGTGACGATCTGATTGACCCACAGGGTGACGATCTGATTGACCCACGGGGTGACGATCTGATTGACCCACAGGGTGACGATCTGATTGACCCACGGGGTGACGATCTGATTGACCCACGGGGTGACGATCTGATTGACCCACGAGGTGACGACCTGATTGACCCACGGGGTGACGATCTGATTGACCCACGGGGTGACGACCTGATTGACCCACGGGGTGACTATCTGATTGACCCACGGGGTGACGATCTGATTGACCCACGGGGTAACGATCTGATTGACCCACGGGGTGACGATCTGATTGACCCACAGGGTGACGATCTGATTGACCCACGGGGTGACGATCTGATTGACCCACGGGGTGACGATCTGATTGACCCACGGGATGACGACCTGATTGACCCACGGGGTGACGACCTGATTGACCCACGGGGTGACGATCTGATTGACCCACGGGGTGACGATCTGATTGACCCACAGGGTGACGATCTGATTGACCCACGGGGTGACGATCTGATTGACCCACGGGGTGACGATCTGATTGACCCACGGGGTGACGATCTGATTGACCCACAGGGTGACGATCTGATTGACCCACGGGGTGACTGCCTGATTCTTTTCTCTTCACTACCAGGAGATGCCTTCCTCCCACTGACGGTGTGTCATAAATTGCATTGTGGTGCTGAGCTCTGCCCATCTAATTAATCCGTATCCTAAATAAGCTTTCAGTTCCACGTCTCCGCCCAGTGAGTCCCCGATCCACACTGTTTGCAGTCGGTGCCCCTGACACAGCAGCTTTGGGATTGCCTTCCCCTCAAGTGCTCCTCCCCCAACATTCTGCTCCAGCCACACTGTGGCCAGGCTGCTCGCAGACATCAGGACAATGCCTCAGAGTGGTGCTGTGGGTACAGGGAGACACGGAATGTGCCCCAAACCACACAAACCACAACACCCATCCACCTGCCCCTGGTCAGTGCTGTCCTCAGCTGTGATGTCACTGTTCACTGCACTGGGCAGAGAACTCATCACCATCCAGGGGGTCCGAGTGGTCCTCAGGCCGGGACAGACTCGGACCCGGCCCTGGCGACGCTCACAGTCAAACCGACAGACGACAGGCGGCGACGAAGCTCACAGTTAACGAATAGCCACTTGGGCAGGGCACCAGAGCGCAACCGAACTCCCCCAAATCCCCCAGAACCACCACCCCGGAATCCCGCAAACCCCCGGAACCCCACCCCCCCGGAATCAATCCCCCAAATCTCCCAGAACTCCCTCCCCCCCAGGAATCCCCCAAATCCCCTGGAACTCCCCCCCCCCCAGTATCCCCCAAATCCCCCAGAACCCCCCCTCCCCCCGAAATCCCACAAATCGCTGGAACCCCCCTTCCCTCCCCCACCGGAATCCCCCGGAACCCCCCATCCCGCAAACCCCCGGAATCCCCCTCCCCCCCAGAACCCCCAAAATCCCCCAGACCCCTACATTAACAAGGAGTCGACACATTCAGCAGAGAAGGCCGTAAAAGTGCTCAGTGCCTTCAGCCTAATTCAGCTCCTGCCTTATGCAAAATCATTTCTTAAGCTCATCAAAGTTGAGAAGCTGAGCTGGTGCAGAACATCGTGGGATCAGCATTTTGCTGCAAACAAGATTTGGATGGATTAGGCGAGAAAGTGTTTGAAAGCAAGGACACCCCGACAGCCCAATGAGTGAAGCATTTCACTGTCCATTACATCTTAACATTTCATTTGAGTTATGACAGCTCATCCTTCACTGCCTGGGCAGGGGCCCGGGGCAGAAACCTCTGCACTGACAGTGCGATACACCCTGGCGACCGGAGGTATCGTGCCCGGGATTCACTGCCCACAGCTGGGATGTGAGGGGTGGGGGCAGTGTGTGTGTGTGGGGGGGGGGGGGGCAGTGAGTGTGTGAGGGGTGGGGGGCAGTGTGTGTGGGGGGGGGGGGCAGTGTGTGTGTGGGGGGGGGGCAGTGTGTGTGTGTGGGGAGGGGCAGTGTGTGTGTGTGTGGGGAGGGGCAGTGTGTGTGTGTGTGGGGGGGACAGTGTGTGTGTGGGGGGCTGTGTGTGTGTGCGTGTGGGGGGGCAGTGTGTGTGTGTGTGGGGGGGACAGTGTGTGTGTGGGGGGGGTGTGTGTGTGTGTGTGGGTGGCAGTGTGTGTGTGTGTGGGGGGGGCAGTGTGTGTGTGGGGGGGCAGTGTGTGTGTGTGTGTGGGGGGGCAGTGTGTGTGTGTGTGGGGGGGGGGGTCAGTGTGTGTGTGTGTGTGGGGGGGCAGTGTGTGTGTGGGGGGGCAGTGTGTGTGTGTGTGTGGGGGGGGTCAGTGTGTGTGTGTGTGTGGGGGGGCAGTGTGTGTGTGTGTGTGTGTGTGGGGGTCAGTGTGTGTGTGTGTGGGGGGGCAGTGTGTGTGTGTGTGGGGGGGCAGTGTGTGTGTGTGTGTGGGGGGGGGCAGTGTGTGTGTGGGGGGGGCAGTGTATGTGTGTGGGGGGGGGGCAGTGTGTGTGTGTATGTGGGGGGGCAGTGTGTGTGTGTGTGGGGGGGGGGCAGTGTGTGTGTGGGGGGAGGGGCTGTGTGTGTGTGTGTGTGGGGGGGGGGAATGTTTGTGTGGGGGGGGGCAGTGTATGTGTGTGTGGGGGGGGCAGTGTGTGTGTGTGTGGGGGGGGCAGTGTGTGTGTGTGGGGGGGGGAAGTGTGTGTGTGTGTGGGGAGGGGCAGTGTGTGTGTGGGGGGGGCAGTGTGTGTGTGTGTGTGTGGGGGGGGGCAGTGTGTGTGTGTGTGGGGGGGGGCAGTGTGTGTGTGTGTGGGGGGGGGCAGTGTGTGTGTGTGTGCATGGGGGGGGCAGTGTGTGTGTGTGGGGGGGGGGTCAGTGTGTGTGTGTGGGGGGGCAGTGTGTGTGTGTGTGTGTGGGGGGGGCAGTGTGTGTGTGGGGGGGGGGGCAGTGTGTGTGTGGGGGGAGGGGATGTGTGTGTGTGTGTGTGGGGGGGGGGAATGTGTGTGTGGGGGGGGCAGTGTGTGTGTGTGCGTGGGGGGGGCAGTGTGTGTGTGGGGGGGGCAGTGTATGTGTGTGGGGGGGGGCAGTGTGTGTGTGTATGTGGGGGGGCAGTGTGTGTGTGTGTGGGGGGGGCAGTGTGTGTGTGTGGGGGGGGGAAGTGTGTGTGTGTGGGGAGGGGCAGTGTGTGTGTGGGGGGGGCAGTGTGTGTGTGTGTGTGGGGGGGGGGCAGTGTGTGTGTGTGTGGGGGGGGCAGTGTGTGTGTGTGTGCATGGGGGGGGCAGTGTGTGTGTGTGGGGGGGCAGTGTGTGGGTGTGTGGGGGCAGTGTATGTGTGTGGGGGGGGGGGCAATGTGTGTGTGTGGGGGGGCAGTGTGTGTGTGTGGGGGGGCAGTGTGTGGGTGTGTGGGGGCAGTGTATGTGTGTGGGGGGGGGGCAATGTGTGTGTGTGTGTGTGTGTGGGGGGGCAGTGTGTGGGTGTGTGGGGGCAGTGTATGTGTGTGGGGGGGGGCAATGTGTGTGTGTGTGTGTGCGTGGGGGGGCAGTGTGTGGGTGGGGGCAGTGTGTGGGGGGGGGGCAGTGTGTGTGTGTGGGGGGGCAGTGTGTGTGTGTGGGGGGCAGTGTATGTGTGTTGGGGGGGGGGCAGTGTGTGGGTGTGTGGGGGGGGGCAGTGTGTGTGTGGGGGGGGGCAGTGTGTGGGTGTGTGGGTGGGGGCAGTGTGTGGGGGGGGGCAGTGTGTGTGTGTGGGGGGGCAGTGTGTGTGTGTGGGGGGCAGTGTATGTGTGTTGGGGGGGGGGGCAGTGTGTGGGGGGGGCAGTGTGTGGGGGTGGGGGGGGGTGGCAGGGGATGGTCGTTCATGTATAGACGGAGGGTTTTTTCTTTTGGCACAGGTTGTATCAGCCTGATGTCTGTCTCCTCCTGTGCAATATTCTTGCAGCAGTGAGAGACTTCACTCTGGGAATGAATCGCTCTGTGGCCAGACTGTTTCAGCCAATCTCCCATCGATCCTCACCGCCGCCTGTGGGCCTCGCATCATCTGCTCAGCTCACTTTGACTGTGTTTGATCTGACATGGTTTTCACTGCAGCCTTTGGGCCGGGTGGGCCGCGGTGAAAGTGCCGCCCAGTGTTGTACCGTGACACACACACACTGGGAAGGAGTCACGGTTGATTCACAGTCAGGACATTAGAGCCAAGGCAACAATCCAGGCATCCCCATTGCTCTCTGCACCCCTAGTATGGGAGAGAAAATGCCGCCAGGACCAGAGAGTGAAGCCCCTCATGGTTAAATAGTCTGTGACACTGACTCGGCTCACGCATGTGGAAGATTCACTGGTAAGGTAACTCGGGAATGTCAAGTCTTCCTGGTCTGTGAGACTCAGCCCCAAAGCAGTGGGAATTTGCCATTGAACAGCCCAGGAGCTACAACGTACACACTGCTGTATAAGCTGAGAACCACGATTGGGGGCGAGGGCTTGCCAATACGGACTGCGTTGCTCTTTTGCTGCCTCTGTAGGCACCTTCAGGATTGCCAGGTTATTTTTCATTTTCGGCAACGGGTCTTTGGTGAAGGGGATACTCCAGGCCTGAGCCACACCACACACACTCACACCTCCGACCAGCAACCTAGGGACAAGGCCCAGTGAGTGAGGAGCCAGGCCAGGGCATAACCTGTCCAATCTGTTTACTTGCAGGAGTCCAGCCAGTCCAGAGTTCAGCAGCGAGGCTGAGGAGACCTACCAGGCCCTGAGGCAGTGTGACTGAATGTTCAGCAAATCCTTCAAAGACCGAGCGACTCTCGGAGAGGATGAACCATTTATTTGGATTCAATAAATACTGCAGTTTCCTTAAGCTGCAACCAATGTCTATTTATTTGTCTGCATTGTACTTTCTGCAATTTAGCATTTGTGCTGTGCATCACCCAGCTGGCAGGAGCTGTGATGTATTGAAGCTTCCTGTCCCAAGGAGCAAGGCGCCATTTGCTTCCTCAGCCAAGCGGTGATTCCATCTGTGTGAGCCGAGATGGTGAATGTTGGCACACTATTCGACTTTAGGAGGACCACAAGAGGGGAGAATAAAAAACATTTTAAAAACTCAAACGTTCCCAATGGCTCCATTCGGCCACTGTACCTCATTTGCAGCTTGTTACTGGACATTCTTGATGTCTCGTGTGTGGTCAGGCCACAGACACACGCACATACACACCACACATACTATACAGACACAGACACACGCACATACACACCACACATACTATACAGACACAGACACACGCACATACACACCACACATACTATACAGACACACGCACATACACACCACACATACTATACAGACACAGACACACGCACATACACACCACACATACTATACAGACACAGACACACGCACATACACACTACACATACTATACAGACACAGACACACGCACATACACACCACACATACTATACTGACACAGACACACGCACATACACACTACACATACTATACAGACACAGACACACGCACATACACACCACACATACTATACAGACACAGACACACGCACATACACACCACACATACTATACAGACACAGACACATGCACATACACACCACACATACTATACAGACACAGACACGCACATACACACCACACATACTATACAGACACAGACACACGCACATACACACTACACATACTATACAGACACAGACACACGCACATACACACCACACATACTATACAGACACAGACACACGCACATACACACCAGACATACTATACAGACACAGACACACGCACATACACACCACACATACTATACAGACACAGACACACGCACATACACACCACACATACTATACTGACACAGACACACGCACATACACACCACACATACTATACAGACACAAACACGCACATACACACCACACATACTATACAGACACAGACACACGCACATACACACCACACATACTATACAGACACAGACACGCACATACACACTACACATACTATACAGACACACGCACATACACACTACACATACTATACAGACACACGCACATACACACCACACATACTATACAGACACAGACACACGCACATACACACTACACATACTATACAGACACAGACACATGCACATACACACCACACATACTATACAGACACAAACACACGCACATACACACCACACATACTATACAGACACAGACACACGCACATACACACTACACATACTATACAGACACAGACACACGCACATACACACCACACATACTATACAGACACAAACACACGCACATACACACCACACATACTATACAGACACACGCACATACACACCACACATACTATACAGACACAGACACACGCACATACACACCACATATACTATACAGACACAGACACACGCACATACACACCACACATACTATAAAGACACAAACACACGCACATACACACCATACATACTATGCAGACACACGCACATACACACCACACATACTATACAGACACAAACACACCATACACCACATACACATTAATGTATTTGTTTCACGAGTTCTTTATTTAAGAATTCATAGCAACACATTGCTATTAAGAACTAGTTGGTTTATTAACAAAGTTAACAATCACACTACACATTATCGGTTCATCCACCAGGCTCACAACTGCATACCTCATCGTGGATCCCCCGAACCCAACTGGCTGGGGTTTTATTGAGTCTTGTGAACATCACGTGACTGGCTAAGCCACTCACAATGCAACAGCTCCGCACTATTTTGTAAAACTATAATCAAGTGCCCCCCTTATTAAAGGGGCACTAAAACCGACAAAGCAAACAAATTAAACGTTTAACATTAATGGATCAAATAAAAATGTGGTTGCCGGGGGTGATGATGCACATCAGTCCCTCCGGCGCCCACCTCTCACAGAAGGCCGCGAGCGTACCAGTGGACACCCCGTGCTCCACCTCCTGGCTCGAACATAACTGAAAGAGAGGCAGGCAGTCGGGCGTAACAACACCGGTTGATGGCCCCCTTGGCTATGCCCAGGCCTTCCGACCTGCCCGCTCCCCTCCGCACAGGGTGCCCAAAGATCAGGAGTGTGGGACAGAAGTGCTACCAGAATTTGAGGAGCAGCCCCTTCAAATATTGGAACAGGGGCTGCAACCTCACACACTCCATATAAACATGGAACACGGACTCTTCCAGACCGCAGAAATTACAGGCAGCCCTTGAGTCCGTGAACCGACTTAAAAACCTGTTGCACATGACTGCCCTGTGCAATACCCTCCAGGCCAAGTCCCCAGTAAATAAAAGGAGGACTCCCGCGTAGAGAGCACTCCATTGAGGACCCCCGCCTCCTCCAGACGGCAAGATGATGTGCCATGGCGTGTCCGGACGGCAGATGAGGATGGTAAAGTGGAGAGTGCAAGAGCAGCCCGTACAGGAATCCCCTCCGCGCAGAACTGAAAGGCAGGAGGGGATTTCCCCGAGGAGGCTCAAGTTGTGAGGCGCCGGCTCCCGAGGGAGGTTTCAGGGCTTGACGCCGCTGGGGAATTCCATCTAGACGGGGGTCAATTTGGATGGGATCATCACACGTGCTTGAGCCTCCTCGACGTACCTAGTGGAGTCATGGCCCAGTGCCATTTTTAGCGACTCGATGGCATTGGCCGTGAGCCGGACATTGGTCCAGGATAGGCACTGTGCCAGCTCTTCAAGTGCCATTCAGCCCGCTTCACCGCCATCCAGTAGGTCCCTGACCCTGGACACCTCGCCAAACACAGCCCTCTCGTCTGCCTGCCACCTAAAACCAACGCTCATGGAGGTACAGATTCCTGAGCAGTGGCTCCCAAAGGACAGCCACCACTCCAGATGGGGGAGAACTGCGCTTGGTGGCAGGCAGCCCCCACATGACGGTCCAGACACCTCTCAGATTTACAAACAGGAGCTGCGTGCCATAATTGAGGCAGTACTGCTGGTGGAAGAAATACGTCGCCAGCGCACACCATTTAGGAGGATGCTCAATGTACAGGCATCTCTGCAGGGTCTGATGACGGAAAATCACAGCCTGGGTGCTGACGCACACCAGCGCCCGACTGCCCTCCCTAAGCGGGAGACTCAGAACCGCAGCAGAGACCCAATGTTTCCTGTTTTCTCAGAAGAAGTCGACGAGCTTCTTCTGTAACTTGGTGACAAACGTAGGAGGAGGGGTCAAAGTGACCACAGCATAGCGGCCACCAGCTGGTTTATGACTAGCGCTCGGCAAAAGGCCGGAAATCCTCCAGCAGGGAGTCCACCCGCCACTGACCCACCAGGAGTCCGAAACATTTCTCCCAGTTGATCCTGGTGGAGGATGCGGCCAAGTAAATCTTTTGGCACGCATGCATCCTCCGCAGGTCAAGAAGATCAGTGACCATGGGGAGCACGTCATCTGCGTAAGCCGAGAGGATGACCTCCATGCCTGGCCCTTGCAGAGCCAGTCTCGTCAACCTCTTCTGCAAGAGGCGCAGGAAAGGCTCCATGCATATGACATATAGCTGGCCGGGCGTGGGGCATCCCTGGCGCACCCCTCACTGGGGTGCCATCAAAGCCCCGTTCATCTTGATCAGACACCCCGCGGCGGGTGCAGAAGTCGGATCCGGGCGATGAAATGCGTCCCAAACGCGAAAGCGTGCTGAGTCGCAGAACTCGTGATCCACACTGTCGAACACCTTCTCCTGATCGAGGGAAAGGGAGGCAACAGACAGACCAGCCCTCTGCGAATGGTGGACCAGGTGCCGGACCAGATGGAGGTTATCATGGATTGTCCGGCCTGGAACCGTGTAGGACTGGTCAGGATGGATCATGTGATCCAGCACGGTGCCAAGGCGAGCAGACATTACCCTGGCAAAAACGTTGTAATCCGTGCTGAGGAGAGATACAGAGCGCCAGTTCTTAAGTAGGCAGAGATCGCCATTAGGCAGCAGGACGATGACTGCCCTGTGGCACGACTTTCCCCCAGGACCCACGTGTAGCCGACCCCCAGGACATAGAAAATAGGTGCAGGAGTAGGCCATTCGGCCCCTCGAGCCTGCACCACCATTCAATGAGTTCATGGCTGAACATGCAACTTCAGTACCCCATTCCTGCTTTCTCGCCATACCCCTTGATCCCCCTAGTAGTAAGGACTACATCTAACTCCTTTTTGAATATATTTAGTGAATTGGCCTCAACAACTTCCTGTGGTAGAGAATTCCACAGATTCACCACTCTCTGGGTGAAGAAGTTCCTCCTCATCTCGGTCCTAAATGGCTTACCCCTTATCCTTAGACTGTGTCCCCTGGTTCTGGACTTCCCCAACATTGGGAATATTCTTCCTGCATCTAACCTGTCTAACCCCGTCAGAAACATTGACCAACTGGACAAGATATTGAAGGATGGCATGTTTTCATACAACGTCTTTGTTATGTATGGAGAAAGAGTCAGACTGAACACTGTGAGCTCAAAGTAAAGTGTGATCTGAGTCTTTTATTGCAGGTCTCCAGAGTGCCTCTCCAACCTGTGAGGCCTCCTTAAATACCCGTGCTCCCAAGGGATTATGGGATCCCTTGGACTCCAGGGGATGAGCCCTCTGGTGAATATACAGAGTAAATACAAGTCCACATATATAACAGCACTCCCCCGCAAAGTCAATAGTGTAACTATTTACAATGTGAGTCGATCTGGGCCCTTGCCCTGGTTGATCATCTCGGTGTGAAAGCTGGTGTTGTTGAATCAATTGTTGGGCCCTCGCTGGGCTGCTGTGCAGCTGGCCTTGCTGGGCTGCCTGGTGTGTTGGGCCCTGCTGGGCTGCTGTGGATGATGGGTTCTGCTTCGTGGTCAACTGTGGTGTCGGTTGCCACTGGTGTGTGTGTTGGGGGATCTAAAAAGGTAGGATCCAAGGTGGGTTGCTCAGGATAGTCCGTGAATCTGAGTTTGATTTGGTCCAAGTGTTTCCGGTGAATGAGTCCATTTGAAAGTTTGACCCGAAACACCCTGCTTCCCTCTTTGGCCACGACAGTGCCGGGAAGCTACTTGGGACCTTGTCCATAATTTAATACAAATACAAGATCATTGATTTCAATCTCGCGTGACACATTTACGCTTTCATGGTATGTACTTTGTTGAAGCCGCCTGCTCTCTACCTGTTCATGTAGATCAGGGTGAATTAATGAGAGCCTTGTCTTAAGTGCTCTTTTCATGAGTAGTTTAGCAGGTGGGATCCAAGTGAGTGAGTGGGGTCTCGTGCGGTAGCTAAGCAGGACTCGAGATAGGCGAGTCTGCAGCAAGCCTTCAGTTACCCTCTTCAAGCCTTGCTTGATGGTTTGCACTGCTCTCTCTGCCTGACCATTGGACGCTGGTTTAAACAGGGCAGATGTGACATGTTTGATCCCGTTACAGGTCATGAATTCTTTCAACTCAGCACTGGTAAAACATGCCCCGTTGTCGCTTATCAGGACATAAGGTAGGCCGTGTGTGGCAAACATGGCCCGCAGGCTTTCAGTAGTGGCAGCGGACGTGCTAGCTGACATTATCTCACATTCAATCCACTTGGAGTATGCATCTACAACCACAAGGAACATTTTACCCAAGAACGGGCCTGCATAGTCGACATGTACCCTAGACCACGGTTTGAAGGGCCAAGACCATAGTGGCACCTCCCTGGGTACATGGCACCTCCCTGGGTACATTGCTTAACTGCGAGCATGTATTATATCTTTGAACGCAGGACTCTAAGTCTGCATCGATACCGGGCCACCACACGTGGGATCTGGCTATTGCTTTCATCATCACGATGCCTGGGTGGGTACTGTGGAGGTCATTGATGAAGGTGTCTCTGCCCTTCTTGGGGACCACTACTCGATTTCCCCACAGAAGGCAGTCTGCCTGTATAGACATTTCATCTTTGCGCCGGCTTTATCTCTTCCTGCATTTCCACTGGGACACTGGACCAACTCCCATGAAGCACACAGCTTTTGACGAGAGATAATAAGGGGTCCTGGCTTGTCCAGGTTTTAATCTGCCGGACGGTGACAGGTGATTGCTCACTCTCAAATACTTCCACAACCATGGCTAGATCTGCGGGCTGCGCCATTTCCACCCCCGTGGTGGGCAATGGCAGCCTACTGAGAGCATCGGCGCAGTTTTCTGTGCTTAGCCTGTGGCGGATGGCATAGTTGTATGTGGACAATGTGAGCGCCCATCTCTGGATACGGGCCGACGCATTGGTATTTATCCCTTTACTCTCGGAAAACAGGGATATGAATGGCTTATGGTCAGTTTCCAATTCAAATTTTAGCCCAAACAGGTATTGATGCATTCTCTTTACCCCATAGACACGCTAACGCTTCTTTCTCAATCATGCTGTAGGCTCTCTCAGCCTTAGACAGACTCCTGGATGCATAAGCAACTGGTTGCAGTTTCCCGAAATCATTAGCTTGTTGCAATACACACCCGACGCCATATGACGACGCATCACATGCTAGTACCAAACGCTTACATGGATCATACAACACAAGCAATTTATTTGAGCATAACAATTTTCTCACATTTACAAAGGCATTTTCTTGGCTTTTGCCCCAAACCCATTTGTCTCCTTTTCGTAGTAAGACATGCAGTGGTTCTAACAGTGTGCTGAGACCCGGTAAGAAGTTACCAAAGTAGTTCATGAGTCCCAGAAACAACCGCAGCTCCATCACGTTCTGTGGCCTCGGTGCGTTCTCGATTGCCTCCATCTTCGCGTTGGTGGGCCTGATCCCGTCCACCGCAATCCTCCTTCACAGAAACTCCACTTCAGGCGCCAGGAAAATGCACTTCGAGCATTTTAACCTGAGCCCCACGCGGTTGAGTCGACTAAGAACCTCCTCCAGGTTCTGCAGATGCTCGACTGTGTTCCCACCTGTGACCATAAAAACATAAGAACATAAGAATTAGGAACAGGAGTAGGTCATCCAGCCCCTCGAGCCTGCTCCGCCATTCAACAAGATCATGGCTGATCTGGCCGTGGACTCAGCTCCACTTACCCGCCCGCTCCCCATAACCCTTAATTCCCTTATTGGTTAAAAATCTATCTATCTGTAATTTGAATACATTCAATGAGCTAGCCTCAACTGTTTCCTTGGGCAGAGAATTCCACAGATTCACAACCCTCTGGGAGAAGAAATTCCTTCTCAACTCGGTTTTAAATTGGCTCCCCCGTATTTTGAGGCTGTGCCCCCTAGTTCTAGTCTCCCCGACCAGTGGAAACAACCTCTCTGCCTCTATCTTGTCTATCCCTTTCATTATTTTAAATATTTCCATAAGATCACCCCTCATCCTTCTGAACTCCAACGAGTAAAGACCCAGTCTACTCAATCTATCATCATAAGGGAACCCCCCCTCATCTCCTGAATCAGCCGAGTGAATCGTCTCTGCTCCCCCTCCAAAGCTAGTATATCCTTCCTTAAGTAAGGTGACCAAACTGCACACAGTGCTCCAGGTGCGGCCTCACCAATACCCTGTACAGTTGCAGCAGGACCTGGAAGACCATGGTGTGCGGGACCGACTTCAGTAAGCTTTCCATGTTTCTCTGGAATATCGCCACCGCTGATCGGATTCCAAACGGGCATCTGTTATAAATAAAAAGACCTTTGTGCGTGTTGATGCAGGTGAGGCCCTTCGATGATTCCTGCAGTTCCTGCGTCATGTAGGCTGAAGTCAGATCCAGCTTTGTGAACGTCTTTCCTCCCACCAGCGTTGCAAAGAGGTCATCTGTCTTTGGTAGTGGGTATTGGTCCTGCAGGGAGAAACGATTGATAGTTACTTTGTAATAGCCACAGATTCTGACAGTGCTGTCTCCCTTGAGGACAGGAACGATCAGGCTGGCCCACTCATTGAACTCGATCATGAAATTATGTCCTCTCGTTGCAGCCAGTCTAGCTCGATCTCGACCCTTTCTCTCATCATGTACGGTACTGCTCTCGTCTTGTGATGGATGGGTCGCGCCCCTGGAATTAGGTGGATCTTCACTTTTTCCCCTTGGAATTTCCCAATGCCTGGTTCGAATAGCGAAGGGAACATTTTTAAGACCCGGGCACACAAAGTGTCGTCAGCGGGCGATAGCACTCTGACGTCGTCCCAGTTCCAGCATATCATTCCCAGGCAGTTCCTGCCAACCAGCGCGGGACTGTCGCCCGATACCACCCAGAGTGGTAGCTTGTGCACCGCTCCATCATAAGAGACCTTAACGGTAGCATTGCCAATTACGGGAATCAGTTCTTTCATAGACATAGACATAGACATAGAAAATAGGTGAATACAAGCCCAGTTGATCCAGTCTTTCTTGATAGGTCAGTCCCGCCATCCCGGGAATCAGTCTGGTGAACCTTCGCTGCACTCCCTCAATAGCAAGAATGTCCTTCCTCAGGTTAGGAGACCAAAACTGTACACAATACTCCAGGTGTGGCCTCACCAATGCCCTGTACAACTGTAGCAACACCTCCCTGCCCCTGTACTCAAATCCCCTTGCTATGAAGGCCAACATGCCATTTGCTTTCTTAACCGCCTGCTGCACCTGCATGCCAACCTTCAATGACTGATGTTCGTGTATGTTCTTAGTTTTGTATGAATTGGAATTAAGACTGACCTTGAGGCCTTGTTGCACCACAGTCTTTCAAAAGTCTTTTTGCCCATGATGGACTGGCTCGCGCCCGTGTCCAGTTCCATTGACACAGGGAGTCCATTTAGTTCAACATTCAGCATTATTGGGGGACAATTCATGGTGAATGTGTGCACCCCGTGTACCTCTGCCTCCTCGGTTTGAGGCTCTGGTTCGTTGTGATCCTCCGTGAATCTGTCCTCATGTGCAACATGGTGGTTTGCAGGTTTAACAGGATTAGCAGCTCGTCTACACATACTTTGGAGGTGTCCCATTGTTCCACAGCCCTTGCAAACATATCCTTTGAATAGGGATAGAAACATAGAAAATAGGTGCAGGAGTAGGCCATTCGGCCCTTTGAGCCTGCACCACCATTCAATAAGATCATGGCTGATCATTCACCTCAGTACCACTTTCCTGCTTTCTCTCCATACCCCTTGACCCCTTTAGCCGTAAGGGCCATATCTAACTCCCCCTTGAATATATCCAATGAACTGGCATCAACAACTCTCTGCGGTAGAGAATTCCACAGGTTAACAACTCTCTGAGTGAAGACGTTTCTCAACATCTCGGTCCTAAATGGCTTACCCCTTATCCTTAGACTGTCCCCTGGTCTGGACTTCCCCAACATCGGGAACATTCTTCCTGCATCTAACCTGTCCCGTCCCGTCAGAATTTTATATGTTTCTATGAGATCCCCTCTCATCCTTCTAAACTCCAGTGAATACAGGCCCAGTCGATCCAGTCTCTCCTCATATGTCAGTCCTGCCATCCCGGGAATCAGTCTGGTGAATCTTCGCTGCACTCCCTCAATAGCAAGAATGTCCTTCCTCAGATTAGGAGACCAAAACTGAACATAATATTCCAGGTGAGGCCTCACTAAGGCCCTGTACAACTGCAGTAAGACCTCCCTGCTCCTATACTCAAATCCCCTAGCTATGAAGGCCAACATACCATTTGCCTTCTTCACCGCCTGGTTTACCTGCATGCCAACTTTCAATGACCGATGTACCATGACACCCAGATCTCGTTGCACCTCCCCTTTTCCTAATCTGCCGCCATTCAGATAATATTCTGCCTTCGTGTTTTTGCCACCAAAGTGAATAACCTCACATTTATCCATCTGCCGTGCATTTGCCCACTCACCTAACCTGTCCAAGTCACCCTGCAGCCTCTTAGCATCCTCCTCACAGCTCACACTGCCGGCCAGCTTAGTGTCATCTGCAAACTTGGAGATATTACACTCAATTCCTTCATCTAAATCATTGATGTATATAGTAAACAGCTGGGGTCCCAGCACTGAGCCCTGCGGCACCCCACTAGTCACTGCCTGCCATTATGAAAAGGACCCGTTTATCCCGACTTTCTGCTTCATGTCTGACAACCAGTTCTCTATCTACATCAGTACATTACCCCCAATACCCCGTGTTTAATTTTGCACACCGATCTCTTATGTGGGACCTTGTCAAAAGCCCTTTGAAAGTACAAATATACCACATCCACTGGTTCTCCCTTGTCCACTCTACTAGTTACATCCTCAAAAAATTCTAGAAGATTCGTCAAGCATGATTTCCCTTCCATAACTCCATGCTGACTTGGACCGATCCTGCCACTGTTTTCCAAATGCGCTGCTATTTCCTCTTTAATAATTGAATTCAACATTTTCCCCACCACTGATGTCAGGCTAACCGGTTTATAATTACACGCTTTCTCTCTCCCTCCTTTTTTAAAAAGTGGTGTTACATTAGCTTCCCTCCAGTCCATAGGAACTGATCCAGAGTCAATAGACTGTTGGAAAATGATCACCAATGCATCCACTATTTCTAGGGCCACTTCCTTAGGTACTCTGGAATGCAGACTATCAGGCCCTGGGGATTTATCGGCCTTCAATTCTATCAATTTCCCTAACACAATTTCCTGACTAATAAGGATTTCCTTCAATTCCTCCTTCTCGCTAGACCCTCGGTCCCCTAGTATTTCCGGAAGGTTATTTGTGTCATAAGAACATAAGAACATAAGAATTAGGAACAGGAGTAGGCCATCTAGCCCCTCGAGCCTGCTCCGCCATTCAACAAGATCATGGCTGATCTGGCCGTGGACTCAGCTCCACTTACCCGCCCGCTCCCCATAACCCTTAATTCCCTTATTGGTTAAAAATCTATCTATCTGTGATTTGAATACATTCAATGAGCTAACCTCAACTGCTTCCTTGGGCAGAGAATTCCACAGATTCACAACCCTCTGGGAGAAGAAATTCCTTCTCAACTCAGTTTTAAATTGGCTCCCCCGTATTTTGAGGCTGTGCCCCCTAGTTCTAGTCTTCCCGACCAGTGGAAACAACCTCTCTGCCTCTATCTTGTCTATCCCTTTCATGATTTTAAATGTTTCTATAAGATCACCCCTCATCCTTCTGCACTCCAACGAGTAAAGACCCAGTCTACTCAATCTATCATCATAAGGTAACCCCCCTCATCTCTGGAATCAGCCTCGTGAATCGTCTCTGTACCTCCCTCCAAAGCTAGTATATTCTTCCTTAAGTAAGATGACCAAAACTGCACGCAGTACTCCAGGTGCAGCCTCACCAATACCCTATACAGTTGCAGCAGGACCTTCCTGCTTTTATACTCCATCCCTCTTGCAATGAAGACCAACATTCCATTCGCCTTCCTGATTACCTGTTGCACCTGCAAACTAACTTTTTGGGATTCATGCACAAGGACCCCCGGGTCCCTCTGCACCGCAGCATGTTGTAATTTCTCCCCATTCAAATAATATTCTCTTTTACTGTTTTTTTTCCCAACCATCCTTCCTGAAGACAGAACCAACATATTTGTTCAACTGGTCTGCCATTTCTTTGTTCCCCATTATAAATTCACCTGAATCCGACTGCAAGGGATCTACATTTGTGTTCACTAATCTTTTTTCTTCACATATCTATAGAAGCTTTTGCAGTCAGTTTTTATGTTCCCAGCAAGCTTCCTCTATACTCTATTTCTCCCTCCTAATTAAACACTTTGTCTTCCTGTGCTGAATTCTAAATTTCTCCCAGTCCTCAGGTTTGCTGCTTTCTCTGGCCAATTTATATGCTTCTTCCTTGGATTTAACACTATCCTTAATTTCCCTTGTTAGCCATGGTTGAACCACCTTCCCCATTTTATTTTTACTCCTGACAGGGATGTACAATTGTTGAAGTTCATCCATGTGATCTTTAAATGTTTGCCATTGCCTATCCACTGTCATCCCTTTAAGTATCATTCGCCAGTCTAATCTAGCCAATTCACGACTCATAGCATCGAAGTTACCTTTCCTTAAGTTCAGGGCCCTAGTCTCTGAATTAACTGTGTCACTCTCCATCTTCATAAAGAATTCTACCATATTATGGTCACTCTTCTCCAAGGGGCCTCGCACAACAAGATTGCTAATTAGTCCTTTCTCATTACACATCACCCAGTTTCGGATGGCCAGCCCTCTAGTTGGTCCCTCGACATATTTGTCTGGAAAACCATCCCTAATACACTCCAGGAAATCCTCCTCCACCGTATTGCTACCAGTTTGGTTAGCCCAGTCAATATGTAGATTAAAGTCGCCCATGATAACTGCTGTACCTTTATTGCACGCATCCCTAATTTCTTGTTTGATGCTGTCCCCAACCTCACTACTACTGTTTGGTGGCCTGTACACAACTCCCACTAGCGTTTTCTGCCCTTTGGTATTCCGCAGCTCCACCCATACAGATTCCACATCATCCAAGCTAATGTCCTTCCTTACTATTGCATTCATTTCCTCTTTAACCAGCAACGCTACCCCGCCTCCTTTTCCTTTCTGTCTATCCTTCCTGAATGTTGAATACTCCTGGATGTTGAGTTCCCAGCCTTGGTCACTCTGGAGCCATGTCTCCATGATGCCAATTATATCATATTCGTTAATTGCTGCCTGCGCAGTTAATTCGTCCACCTTATTCTGAATACTCCACGCATTGAGTCACAGAGCCTTCAGGCTTGTCTTTTTAACACACTTTGCCCCTTTAGAATTTTGGTGTAATGTGATTTTTGCCTTGGGTTTCTCTGCCTCCACTTTTACTTTGGAAACGATGATCACCCCCGCAGCGCCAACAAGGTGTTAATGGCCTTGCATTCATCACCCTTGATGGTGGACTCTGAGACATCTGTGGACGTGTAGCTGCAGGTATGTGTGACCTGCCCTGTACGTTACGATTCGAAAACAACATCACTTTGTTCACAGTACTTGTAGCATCACTTGTGTGCTGAGAGATTTGCTTCATATTGTCATTGGTAGCAATGAATGCCTGGGCTATCGCTTTGGCCATACTCAAGGTTGGGGTCTCTACAGTCAAAAGTTTGTGAAGTATGGTTTCGTGGCCAATGCCAAGTACGAGAAAGTCTCTGAGCATGTGCTCCAAATGTCCTTCAAATTCGCAATGTCCTGCAAGGTGTCTTAGCTCGGCGACATAACTCACCACTTCCTGGCCTTCAGATCTTTTGTAGGTGTAGAACCGGTACCTTGCCATCAGAACGCTTTTGTTTGGGTTCAAATGCTCTCGGACCAGTGTGCACAAATCATCTTACGATTTCTCTGTGGGTTTCGCTGGAGTGAGCAGATTCTTCATGGGGCCATACGTTGGTGCCCACAGACGGTGAGGAGGATCGCCCTTCATTTGGCAGCGCTCTCTTCCCCATCTAGCTCGTTGGCCACGAAGTATTGGTCAAGTCGCTCCACAATAGTTTCCCAATCATCTCCCTCCGAAAATTTCTCCAAGATGCCCACTGTTCTCTGCATCTTTGGGTTCGCTATCTGTATCTCATCGCCAGTTGTTGTGTATGGAGAAAGAGTCAGACTGAACACTGTGAGCTCAAAGTAAAGTGTGACCTTAGTCTTTTATTGCAGGTCTCCAGAGTGCCTCTCCAACCTGTGAGGCCTCCTTAAATATCTGTGCTCCCAAGGGATTATGGGATCCCTTGGGACTCCAGGGGATGAGCCCTCTGGTGGCTGTACATAGTAAATACGTCCACATATATAACAGTCTTCAACAAAGATCCAGTGCCTTCAGGTGAGGGAAGGGTGGAACACGAGGGAAACTGGGGGAATAAAAGGAGCAATTGAAATATTAAGGGTAACCGTCAGAACGCCAGAGCGGGAGGCTGGTTTGAGGATTTACTGAGCCCAGGGTGTGAGGGAGAGGTCTCTCAGCCCCACAGTGTGAGAGACACATCCCAGGGTGTGAGGGAGAGGTCTCTCAGCCCCACAGTGTGAACCAGTCATTCTGACAATTTGATGTAGTCACTGGGGTTCATTGTGATTTTGTGCAATGGTATAAAACAGGTGATAGCAAATTGGCATGGCCTTTTACATATCTGCTGGTTTTTATTTCCATTGACCATTATCTGTACCTATCCTATGACACAGTAAAATGCTTTGAGGGGATCTGATGGTGATACCTGCTACTTTTAATGTTCTCCCAATCATTCCACACAGACATTTCCTCAATGAGCAATAGTTGCTTGGACTCCCTGTAAAGTCTGTATCCTCTCAGGCTGCAAACAGTCTGATTATTCTTCAGCTCGGGGAAACCATATGGCATTTTATTTTATTCCCAAGTTAAATATTTGTCTGTCAGGCCAGTGAGGCGCTGAGAAGCTATTTATTTCTGTAGTTATAATTAAATTGAGAATGTGGAGCCCTGGGGAAGTGGTTTTATTTGTTTAAGGGCTAATGTAGCTTCCTGAGAGTGGACAAGGGAGGCTCAGTTCGATTACCAGCCTGCCTGGAAAGCACCATCAATAACACGCAGGAAAGGTTCAGGCACTGTTCACAAGATCAATCGAGATTTCAAATAAAACTCCCCACCGAGGGCACATCATAAACAACAGATCCAGGGAGCAATGTAACTGACTCACACAATACACAAAACACCTAGAAACTTCCTAATTGGAGTCCAGTCCCAGGTATCCGCTATATATATCTATAGTGTCAGCTTGGCTCAGTGCTAGCATTCCCACCTGAGGCAAAAAGTTGTTGCTTCGAGTCCCATTCTAGAACTTGATTACATAATCTAGGCTGTCACTTCAGTACAGTACTGAGGGAGTGTTATACTGTCAGAGGTACCATCTTTCAGATGAGACGTTAAATGTGTGCCTATTGGATGCAAAAGATGCCAGAGTGCAATTAAAAATACTGAGGGAGTGCTGCAGTGTCGGAAGTGCCATCGTTTGGATGAGGTTCCATCCTCAACTCCACCAAAAACTCGATTATCTGACCATTCATCTCATTGCTGTTTGCGGGATCTTGCTGTGCACAACTTGGCTGCCGCGTTTGCCTAAAAAAACAAAACAGTGACTATACTTCAAAAGTGCTCGATTGGCTATGAAGCACTTTGGGACATCCTGAGTATTAAATTCCAGCCTGTACCTCACTGCTGGGTATCTATATCCAGACCAACACCCTTCCCTCATCTAACAGCAGCATTAAAACCCATTAGTGCTCACTCATCTCATTGCTGCTAGTGTGACAATACCATGTTCACCTACCACACAGCAGCTACTGCACTTCAAAGCAACTCATTGTATCAAGCACTTGGGATGTTTGTGAAAGAGGGGCCTATATAAATGCAAGTCCTTTCTCTCTTTCTATTCTATGTAGAAACCACAGGAAATTTCTCATATAATCCAACCAGTAACTCACTTCCGTGTATTCATTATCGATAGTGACATAACTTGAGTCAGTTCCACACCATCGATGGTCTCAGGTGGGACACATTAGCTACACAAACACAGGCTGCAAATACAGCTGTAATTACACAGTAATGTGCCCCAACTGGGAAGCCTGACAGTCATGGAACAGTTAGCTTCCAACTGCTGCTGCTTGTATTTGTAATATTCATTCTCAGGATGTGGGCATCGCTGGCAAGGTCGGCATTTATTGCCCATCCCTAATTCCCCCATCTTCTGGAACCGCTGCAGTTCGTGAGTGGTTTGATGGAATTAAATGGTTGGCTGGTTAAGAGTCAATCATGTCGGTGTGGGACTGGAGTCACATGTAGGCCACAGTCATCATCATCATCATAGGCAGTCCCTCGGAATCAAGGAAGACTTGCTTCTACTCTAAAAATGAGTCCTTAGGTGGCTGAACAGTACAATACGAGAACCACAGTCTCTGTCACAGGTGGGACAGATAGTCGTTGAGGGAAAGGGTGGTTGGACTGGTTTGCCGCACGCTCCTTCTGCTGCCTGCGCTTGATTTCTGCACGCTCTCGGCGATGAGACTCGAGGTGCTCAGCGCCCTCCCTGATGCACTTCCTCCACTTAGGGCGGTCTTTGGCCAGGGACTCACAGGTGTCAGTGGGGATGTTGCACTTTATCAGGGAGGCTTTGAGGGTGTCCTTGTAACGGTTCCTCTGCCCACCTTCTTTTGCCGTGAAGGAGTTCCGAGTAGAGCACTTGCTTTGGGAGTCCCTTGTCAGGCATGCGGACAATGTGGCCCGCCCAGCGGAGCTGGTCGAGTGTGGTCAGTGCTTCAATGCTGGGGATGTTGGCCTGGTCGAGGACACTAACGTTGGTGCGTCTGTCCTCCCAGGGGATTTGTAGGATCTTGCAGAGACATCGTTGGTGGTATTTCTCCAGCGTAACTGAGGGTAAAGATGGCAGTTTTTTTTCCATAAAGAACATAAGCTGTTATGCTTGAGTTGGGCTTTGGGCTTTTACGACAATCCAACAGCTATTTATTTCCATATTTCTTAAACTAAATTAACCTCAAATTCTCAAACAGCCATGGTGGTATTTGAACTCATGTTCTCTGGATTAGTAGTCTAGGAACATAGGCCCAGAAATTGGTGGCCTTACCACCCACTGCCGCTGACTGCCGCCTAGTTTTTTCGCCACTCTCCCCTCGGTGACAGATTCCTCTTGGTCTGTTGCTGGCGGGAGGGGAGTACCACCAGGAAGCGCCCGCTGACGGCCAAGTCGCGTAAGTGGCCTCCTGCCCGCCGAACTGCCATATTGGTGCGGGCAGGAGTTGGCGGCAGCAGGGGGAAGGACCATGGTCAAAATGAATTGGATAAATACTTGAAGGGGAAAGATTTGCAGGGCGATGGGGACAGAACCAAGAGTGGGACTTATTGGATCGCTCTTTCACAGAGCCGGCACAGGCACGGTGGGTCCAATGGCCTCCTTCTGTGCTGTATCATTCTATGATTCTAAATGAGATGGTATAAGTGCCTCTGTCTGGGTAATCTGGTTATCAGCTGTCCTTTATGTAAACAGATCTAACGTTCTCTTGTCTGAGCAAGGGTCAATGTAGAGTTAGTTAAGACACCCTCAATGATTTGTCTCAGGCTACGCATTGTCTGGACTCACAGGTGACCAACACCCGACTGGGCAAGGTGGCCAAAGCAGAGACATTTTTACGAGCCAGTGTCTTTTGGAAAGAAGGGGGATAAAAACCTGCAAACAAGAAAATGGTTGTGAGTGCTGTAGGGAGCAAGTGTTCAAACAGAGAAACCACAGCGGCCATCGGGCACAGGCCTGTGGGGACGGAGCACTTACCCACTCACTGCTGCTGTATCCAGCTGCTCTGGCACCAGCACCAGTCGGACTGCAAACCAACGGCAGAATTTAGAGAGGATTTGTAAACATCTGCACTGCCAGGGACATCGGTGAGATTTCATTCCCATTCTCTGGGGACAATGCTGTAAACCGTAAAGCCTGTGCAAGCAAATTAAGCTCCAATTGCATCGTAATAATTAAATATTACACTCAGTTCATCAATAAACTACAACTTTTCAATTAGATGTATGTACAGGGTTCCCGGGGGAACATTAAAAAAACATCTTTCTAAAACAAATATATATACATGTAAACTAACAAAACGCAAACATGAATTACCCACTGCGCTCAATTACATTATTTAAAGGGAAGGTTTGGAGCAATCTATGCAGAATATATAGAGAATAACTAATAATCAGGAGAGTTAATTACAGGACAGTCAATAGTCTGGAGAGTGTCACATAGAGCCTGAATCAGTGGATCTAGAACGTAATCCAGCCTTAGATATCAAGAAGTACATGACATTTTCCCCTTCTCCTGGTTGTCCATCATGCGAGGGATTGTTTTGTATATCCCATCACCTCCCCATCAATCATTCTCTGTTTTTCAATTTTTTGGCAAGCATATTATCCCCTGTTCCCTGATATGGTGCCCAACAAGTCAAGAACAAAGGGTCGAAGTTAAATAATCAAAGTTCTTTATGTGAGACGAGCAACTGTCTCCGCGATTGAGGAAAGTGATGATACATGGCGAATGTTTTGCCTGAGATACAATAACCAGTGGTGTTCCACTGAGATCTATTCAGGGCCCCCCGCTGTTCTCAATGAGTGAGAGTGATATAGAGCAGAAGGTCTGTAGGTACAGAGCAGGACAATGCAGATTATTCACTCTGCTGGTCACATGAAGCAATGTGGGCAGATAGTAAATAAAAAGGAGATGAATTATCTTCAGAGAGACTTGGACTAATTGCATGGATCGACTGAGATATAACAAATGGATTTTAATGTAGAGAAACGTTAGATAATACATAAAGGAGGCGGCAGAACGCAAATATTTAACATGAAAGAGTCCCACTTTAAGTAAAGAAAGAACTTGGTCTAGAAATTCGATAAAGGCCTAAAAATGGGCGGTGCCATAGCGGGGCAAGATTTGCTCGAGCCCGTAAAAAGATCACAGGCAGCGCCATTATTTTTGTGCTGCCTGCTGATTAGCGTTGTTGTGGCATTCAGCCCAGCACTGAACACCAGGCAAGGACTCTGAGGGAGGGCCTGGAGGTCAGGCAAGGATCGAGGGGGAGATCGGAGAGGGCATGGAGGCTGGGGCAAGGATTGGGGGGGGGGGAGATCAAAGAGGGCCTGGGGGTCAGGGCAAGGAACGGGGGGGGGGGGGATCGGAGAGGGCGTGGAGGCTGGGGCAAGGATCGAGGGGAAGATCGGAGAGGGCCAGGAGGTCGGGGCAAGGATCGGGAGGGGGGGGGGGAGCGGTGTTCGGAGAGGGCCATGAGGTCAGGGCAAGGATCGAGGGGGAGATCGGAGAGGGCATGGAGGCTGGGGCAAGGATTGGGGGGGGGGGAGATCAAAGAGGGCCTGGGGGTCAGGGCAAGGATCGGGGGGGAGATCGGAGGGGGCCAGGAGGTTGGGGCAAGGATCGAGGGGAAGATTGGAGAGGGCCTGGAGGTCAGGACAAGGATCGAGGGGGAGATCGGAGAGGGCCTGGAGCTCGAAGCCAGGATCGAGGGGAAGATTGGAGAGGGCCTGGAGGTTGGGGCAAGGATCGCGGTGGGGTGGGGAGATCAGAAAGGGTCTGGAGGTTGGAGTAAGGATCGAGGGGGAGATGGGAGAGGGCCTGGAGGTCGGGGAAAGGATCGAGGTGGGGGGGAATTGGAGAGGGCCTGGAGGTTGGAGTCGGGTCAAAGATAATGGTAAGTACTTAACTTTCTTTCATTCTGCGCTGTTTAGCGTTTGTTTTCCCGGGAATAAACATTGCTGGCACAGGCGCAAGCTAAATTTGTAAGAGGGAGGAAAAGCAGGCATTAGGTCCCTTATTTGAATATGTTAATGGCCTAACGAAGGTAAACAAAAGCCTCTATTGTTGCCCTCACCAATATGGTGACCAGCGCAGCACATGCCAGCAGTGGGCAGAAGCGAGGCGGATACCATTTTTTTCCCTGAAACGGGCTTTATCAACTGGTGCTATGAGATTAAATTTCAGGCCTAAAGAATATATATAGCACCTTTTACATTCTCAGAACGTCCTAAAGTGCTCGCAACCAATGAATTACTTTTGAAGTAGAGTTATAATAATTTTTCCGACAAACGTGGCAACCAATTCATGCACACAGGATCCCACAAACAGCAGTGAGATTAATGACCAATTAATCTGATGTTGGTTGAGGAATAAATATTGGCCGGCACACCTGCTCTTTTTCGAACAATGCCACAGGATATTTTATAGGCAGACGGTCCTCGGTTTAACGTCCCATCTGAAAGATGGTATTTTCACCAGTGCAGCACTCCCTCAGTACTGCACGGGAATGTCAGCCTCATTACGGGCTCATATCTTGGAGTGGGGCTCGAACTCAGGACTTTCTGACTCAGACAGGAGGGTGTTACACACTGAGTAAACCAGTTGAATTGCGGAGCCAGATAAGCCTTTCCCCTCTGCCCTCTGGGATACATACCTCCCTCCCTCCACCCCCCCCAGCGCTTAAAGGGGAGAGCCACTAAAGGTAACGGAGAGTGTGGCCCACCCAGACTAGAGATTAGAGCGACGTTACCCTGCAGGATAGTGGATGGGGAACAGACTCCCAGAGAAGGCAGTTAGTTCAGGGTCATTTGGAAGTCTTGAAAAGCAACTATTGAGAAGAGGGAAAGCGGGTTGGAGAGATATTAACAGCACTGCTGGATTTTTTTTCAGGGAAGTAGGGAGGGAAACTAGCATTCATTTAAGTTATAGGATCATTGGGTGGTTTGGGTGTGGAGTCCATGATAAAATAATCAGACATGGCTTCTGGATCTTTCCAGTGAGATTGATGGGCCAAATGGCTTTTCCTGCTCAGCACTTTCTTATTTTCCTACTCTTCAGTAGTGAGAGGAGGGTTAAGAATCTGTGAGGCGGCTGGGGTTTGAGACATGATTCCTTGGGTAGGGGCCAGGGAGGGGGTCTCAGAACCTCAACAGACTCCTTAGCTGTCCCACAAGTTGCAGCATTACTCCCTGGACATGAATACTTCTTCAGATGGAATATAACCGAACCTATTGTCAGTGCCAAATCTACTGATCTTCGCTTTCTTTTTCATTCCCTCACTGCCTGCTCTGAAGCTTAACGGAAAACAGCAGCTGCCTTGTTATGTGAAGGATAGGCCTCTGCCTCGGCTCCTGAATGTGACTCTTCCTGCAGGAAGAGCTGTGTTTATTTTAGCCACTGGCCGGAAGGGAATTAAATACCAACTGCATCACGAGTGACACAAAAATAAAAGAAACAGAACAAAACTGAAGATACTGAAAAACAGTCCAGTGATCATGAGGGGTGGCGAAATAAGGTGAGTGGGAAATGAACCTTTTCGGTGAATCTCAACACTTTATTACTCAATAGTCTTCTAGGTGTCATAGAATGTAAGATTCTATGATTCTGTAAGAGCAGAGGAGTGGGACTAATTGGACAGCTCTTTCAAAGAGCCAGTACAGGCATGATGGGCTGAATAGGCTTCTATGAGCACACTCATTTTTTATTTTATTCCTAAGATGTGGGTGTCGCTGGCAAGTGGAGCATTTATTGCCCATCCCTAACTGCCCTTGAACCGCTGCAGTCCGTGTGGTGAAGGTGCTCTCACAGTGCTGTTGGGAAGGGAGCGACGATGAAGGATTGGCCGATGTGTTTGACCCCTGGCCTGTACAGAGCTAATTGACTTGAACCAGAGTGACTTTGAGGGGGCAACAATCAGCTTCAGTGCCCCTGAGCTAGGCAGAGAAAAAAACACAGCCAAGGCTCCAAGCTTGCTGACCCTCGACCCTTAAAAGTGAATGTTTAGATGTTGGATGAGATCAGGATTGATCTCATCCCCGGTCACTCCATACTCACTCCCTGGTCACTCCCCCAGTCGCTCCATACTCACTCCCTGGTCACTCCCCCAGTCACTCCATACTCACTCCCTGGTCACTCCATACTCACTCCCTGGTCACTCCATACTCACTCCCTGGTCACTCCCCCAGTCACTCCATACTCACTCCCTGGTCACTCCATACTCACTCCCTGGTCACTCCATACTCACTCCCTGGTCACTCCCCCAGTCACTCCATACTCACTCCCTGGTCACTCCATACTCACTCCCTGGTCACTCCATACTCACTCCCTGGTCACTCCCCCAGTCACTCCATACTCACTCCCTGGTCACTACCCCGGTCATTCCCCGGTCACTCCATACTCACTCCCCCGGTCACGCCATACTCACTCCCTGGTCACTCCATACTCACTCCCTGGTCACTCCATACTCACTCCCTGGTCACTCCCCCAGTCACTCCATACTCACTCCCTGGTCACTCCATACTCACTCCCTGGTCACTCCATACTCACTCCCTGGTCACTCCCCCAGTCACTCCATACTCACTCCCTGGTCACTCCATACTCACTCCCTGGTCACTCCCCCAGTCACTCCATACTCACTCCCTGGTCACTACCCCGGTCATTCCCCGGTCACTCCATACTCACTCCCCCGGTCACGCCATACTCACTCCCTGGTCACTCCATACTCACTCCCTGGTCACTCCCCCAGTCACTCCATACTCACTCCCTGGTCACTCCCCCAGTCACTCCATACTCACTCCCTGGTCACTACCCCGGTCATTCCCCGGCCTGGTCACTCCATACTCACTCCCTGGTCACTCCCCCACTCACTCCCCCGGTCACTGCCCAGTCACTCACCGGTCACTCCCCCGATCACTGCCCACTCACTCCCCCAGTCACTCCCCAGTCACTTCATACTCACTCCCTGGTCACTCCCCGGTCACTCCTCCGGTCACTGCCCAGTGACTGCCCACTCACTCCCCCGGTCACTGCCCAGTCACTCCCCCACTCACTCCCCCAGTCACTCCCCCGATCACTGCCCACTCACTCCCCCAGTTACTCCCCAGTCACTGCCCAGCCACTCCCCAGTCACTCCCCCGGTCACTGCCCACTCACTCCCCCGGTCACTCCCCCGGTCACTCCCCAGTTAATCGCCAGTCACTCCTCCGATCACTGCCCACTCACTCCCCGGTCACTGCCCAGTCACTCCCCGGTCACTCCCCCGATCACTGCCCACTCACTCCTCCGGTCAATCGGCAGTCACTCCTCCGGTCACTGCCCACTCACTCCCCGGTCACTCCCCCGATCACTGCCCACTCACTCCTCCGGTCAATCGGCAGTCACTCCTCCGGTCACTGCCCACTCACTCCCCGGTCACTGCCCACTCACTCCCCCGGTCACTCCCCGGTCACTGCCCACTCACTCCCCGGTCACTGCCCACTCACTCCCCTGGTCACTCCCCGGTCACTACCCACTCACTCCCGTGGTCACTGCCCACTCACTCCCCGGTCACTGCCCACTTACTCCCGTGGTCACTGTCCACTCGCTCCCGTGGTCACTGCCCACTCACTCCCGTGGTCACTGCCCAGTCACTCCCCGGTCACTCCCCGGTCACTGCCCAGTCACTCCCCGGTCACTGCCCAGTCACTCCCCGGTCACTGCCCACTCACTCCCCGGTCACTGCACACTTACTCCCGTGGTCACTGTCCACTCGCTCCCGTGGTCACTGCCCACTCACTCCCGTGGTCACTGCCCAGTCACTCCCCGGTCACTCCCCGGTCACTGCCCACTCACTCCCCCGGTCACTGCCCACTCACTCCCGTGGTCACTGCCCACTCACTCCCCGGTCACTGCCCACTCACTCCCCGGTCACTGCCCACTCACTCCCCGGTCACTGCCCACTCACTCTCCGGTCACTGCCCACTCACTCCCCCGGTCACTGCCCACTCACTCCCCGGTCACTCCCCGGTCACTGCCCACTCACTCCCCTGGTCACTCCCCCATGCAGTAAACATCATCTACAGGATTCACAGCTGAAGAATGTGCACTGGGGAGATGTAGCATGAAATGGTCACACTCATGGTGTTGTACCCCAGAATAGGAGGAATATGGTCAGGCCCACAGGTACTGACCTGCTCACTGCTCCCTACTTCCTCACCTGTGAGTTGGGAAATTGTTGGGCTGTTGGGCTGGGGATTCCGTGTGCAGAATATTCTACGGACATGAGCACCAAATGTTTCCTTTCAATACGCATGGTGAAATGCACAGGAGCAGATTTTCTGCACCTACATTCACATTTTGATGCCCAAGCATTTATCCTTAAATGTTATATAACATTGAACAGCCATGGCAGCAGATGTTTCAGTGAGATGATAACATTTACAATGGAACTGAGGGTTCTTCGTGGCCCCTTTATATAAAGAGGCAGGTCATGGGGAGGGCCCCATGGGGGACCCACGGAGTGGGCTGAGCAGCACACGGAGAGTAACACTCATGCCACACAAAGCCAACTACTGCGGATGCTGGAATCTGAGATAAAATCAGAAAATGCTGAAAATACTCAGCAGGTCAGGCAGCATCTGTGGAGAGAGAAACAGAGTTAACATTTCAGGTCAATGACCCTTCATCAGTCTGATAAATGGTCACAGACCTGAAACGTTAACTCTGTCTCCCTCTACAGATGTTGCCGGATCGGCTGAGTATTTCCAGCATTTTGTTTTAATGACCTCAAATGCCATCCCACACTACTTCACTTCTCTTCACAAACCCTGGTCAAGAGTCCAGGCCTATCGAGCAGGACAACAACAAGGAGGAAGGGAATAGGAGACAAGATGCACTAAACTGGGGAGTAGGTGGATGATGTCCAACTTGGTCTCTAATAGTGTTTAAATTGTCAGAGGAAAGAACGGAGTGGCACAGGTTGAGGGTTGGAGAGAGGTTGCGAATGTCATGGGGATTGTACTCTCATCGGTACAGAATTATAGAATAGCAGGAATAAAAGGGCACTCAGGATAATTCCAAGTAACGGTGAAGGTAACTCGGGTATTTATCTTTGTATTGGGCCTCTTTTAGATTAAACAGCAGATTACGGACCGGTGTGACAGTAATGATAAAAGGGTGGAAAGAGGCAGTCTGGTTCCAGTAATTGTGGGTCAAGAATGAGGGGCCAGAGAGACCAGATTAAATGTGAGATTAGAGCAGGGGGAACCTCTTCACACAGAGAGTGGTGAGTGCGTGGGATTCACTGCCAGGATCTGTGGTTCAGGCAGAGACTGTGTCAACACTCAGGATTAGGTTGGAGAGGGGGATGAAGGGAAAGGAGAAGAAAAGGTATGCAAGCTACTAACCGCAGTCAGGGAACTGCAATCTCATGTGCACTGGAAGAAATTGGAAGTTCCTGTATAACCTCACCGCTCCCAAACTCCAGAATCTCTCTAAAGGTCCATCGACATTATACATCCTAGACTGATAGCATTCCCATGGTCCAAGCAGCTCAGGAATCCTGTTCCAACTCGTATTCCATAATCTCTCTCTGTACAGCACAGGAGGAACCCTTTCGGCCCATCGAACCTGTGCCAACACTGTGACAGTGCGATCCAGTCAGTCCCCCTCCCCCGTTCTCTCCCCACAGCCCGGCACATTCTTCCCCTTCTAGTATTTAACCAATTCCCCGTTAGAAAGTTACTGTTGAATCTGCTCCCACCGCCCTTTCAGGCAGCGCGTTCCCGATCACAACAACTCGCTGTCTAAAACATTCTGCCCTATTCGCTTGCCAATTGTAGTAAATCTGTGACCTCTGGTGACGACCCTCTCACCAACGGTAATGAGTTCTCCCGATCTGCTCCAGTAAACCCTTCAGCATTTGGAGCACCTCAATGGCTATATCCTGCAACCACCCCTCTCTGTACCTAACCTTATAACCACCTCTCTCTGCACCTACCCAAATTACCACCTCTCTCTGTACCTACCCTTATAACCACCTCTCTCTGTACCTACCCAAATAACCACCTCTCTCTGTACCTAACCTTATAACCACCTCTCTCTGTACCTATCCTATAACCACCTCTCTCTGCACCTAACCTTATAACCACCTCTCTCTGCACCTACCCAAATAACCACCTCTCTCTGTACCTACCCTTATAACCACCTCTCTCTGTACCTACCCTTATAACCAACTCTCTCTGTACCTATCCGATAACCACCTCTCTCTGTACCTATCCTATAACCACCCCTCTCTGTACCTAACCTTATAACCACCTCTCTCTGCACCTACCCAAATTACCACCTCTCTCTGTACCTACCCTTATAACCACCTCTCTCTGTACCTACCCAAATAACCACCTCTCTCTGTACCTAACCTTATAACCACCTCTCTCTGCACCTAACCTTATAACCACCTCTCTCTGCACCTACCCAAATAACCACCTCTCTCTGTACCTACCCTTATAACCACCTCTCTCTGTACCTACCCTTATAACCAACTCTCTCTGTACCTATCCGATAACCACCTCTCTCTGTACCTATCCTATAACCACCTCTCTCTGTACCTACCCTTATAACCAACTCTCTCTGTACCTACCCGTATAACCACCTCTCTCTGTACCTACGGGTATAACCACCTCTCTCTGTACCTACCCTTATAACCAACTCTCTCTGTACCTATCCTATAACCACCTCTCTCTGTACCTATCCTACAACCACCTCTCTTTGTACCGACCCGTATAACCACCTCTCTCTGTACCTATCCTATAACCACCTCTCTCTGTACCTATCCTATAACCACCCCTCTCTGTACCTATCCTATAACCACCTCTCTCTGTACCTACCCTTATAACCACCCCTCTCTGTATCTACTCGTATAACCACCTCTCTCTGTACCTACCCGTATAACCACCTCTCTCTGTACCTACCCTTATAACCAACTCTCTCTGTACCTATCCTATAACCACCTCTCTCTGTACCTATCCTATAACCACCTCTCTCTGTACCGACCCGTATAACCATCTCTCTCTGTACCTATCCTATAACCACCTCTCTCTGTACCTATCCTATAACCACCCCTCTCTGTACCTATCCTATAACCACCTCTCTCTGTACCTACCATTATAACCACCTCTCTTGTACCTATTCTATAACCACCTCTCTCTGTACCTACCCGTATAACCACCTCTCTCTGTACCTATCCTATAACCACCTCTCTCTGTACCTATCCTATAACCACCTCTCTCTGTACCTACCCTTATAACCACCTCTCTCTGTACGTATCCTATAACCACCTCTCTCTGTACCTACCCTTATAACCACCTCTCTCTGTACCTACCCTTATAACCACCTCTCTCTGTACCTATCCTATAACCACCCCTCTCTGTAACTATCCTATAACCACCTCTCTCTGTACCTATCCTATAACCACCTCTCTCTGTACCTATCCTATAACCACCTCTCTCTGTACCTATCCTATAACCACCTCTCTCTGTACCTATCCTATAACCACCTCTCTCTGTACCTACCATTATAACCACCTCTCTTGTACCTATTCTATAACCACCTCTCTCTGTACCTATCCTATAACCACCTCTCTCTGTACCTATCCTATAACCACCTCTCTCTGTACCTACCATTATAACCACCTCTCTCTGTACCTATCCTATAACCAACTCTCTCTGTACCTATCCTATAATCACCTCTCTCTGTACCTACCCTTATAACCACCTCTCTCTGTACCTATCCTATAACCACCTCTCTCTGTACCTATCCTATAACCACCCCTCTCTGTACCTATCCTATAACCACCTCTCTCTGTACCTACCATTATAACCACCTCTCTTGTACCTATTCTATAACCACCTCTCTCTGTACCTACCCGTATAACCACCTCTCTCTGTACCTATCCTATAACCACCTCTCTCTGTACCTATCCTATAACCACCTCTCTCTGTACCTACCCTTATAACCACCTCTCTCTGTACGTATCCTATAACCACCTCTCTCTGTACCTACCCTTATAACCACCTCTCTCTGTACCTATCCTATAACCACCTCTCTCTGTACCTACCCTTATAACCACCTCTCTCTGTACCTATCCTATAACCACCCCTCTCTGTAACTATCCTATAACCACCTCTCTCTGTACCTATCCTATAACCACCTCTCTCTGTACCTATCCTATAACCACCTCTCTCTGTACCTATCCAATAACCACCTCTCACTGTACCTATCCTATAACCACCTCTCTCTGTACCTATCCTATAACCACCTCTCTCTGTACCTACCCTTATAACCACCTCTCTCTGTACCTATCCTATAACCACCTCTCTCTGTACCTATCCTATAACCACCTCTCTCTGTACCTATCCTATAACCAACTCTCTCTGTACCTATCCTATAACCACCTCTCTCTGTACCTACCCTTATAACCACCTCTCTCTGTACCTACCCTATAACCAACTCTCTCTGTACCTATCCTATAACCAAGTCTCTCTGTACCTATCCTATAACCACCTCTCTCTGTACCTATCCTATAACCACCTCTCTCTCTGTACCTATCCTATAAACACCGCTCTCTGTACCTATCCTATAACCACCTCTCTCTGTACCTATCCTACAACCACTTCTCTCTGTACCTACCCTTATAACCACCTCTCTCTGTACCTATCCTATAACCACCTCTCTCTGTACCTATCCTATAACCACCTCTCTCTGTACCTATCCTATAACCACCTCTCTCTGTACCTATCCTTATAACCACCTCTCTCTGTACCTATCCTATAACCACCTCTCTCTGTACCTACCCGTATAACCACCTCTCTTGTACCTATCCTATAACCACCTCTCTCTGTACCTACCCTTATAACCAGCTCTCTCTGTACCTATCCTATAACCACCTCTCTCTGTACCTATCCTATAACCACCCCTCTCTGTACCTATCCTATAACCACCTCTCCCTGTACCTATCCTATAACCACCCCTATCTGTACCTATCCTATAACCACCTCTCTCTGTACCTATCCTATAACCACCTCTCTCTGTACCTATCCTATAACCACCTCTCTCTGTAACTACCCTTATAACCACCTCTCTCTGTACCTATCCTATAACCAACTCTCTCTGTACCTATCCTATAACCACCTCTCTCTGTACCTATCCTATAACCACCTCGCTCTGTACCTACCTGTATAACCACCTCTCTCTGTACCTACCCTTATAACCACCTCTCTCTGTACCTATCCTATAACTGTAGATACTGGATTATTTTCCCTTCAATCTGTTTCAGAGAATTCACTGACACACAAACACTTTTAGTCTTAGCAACATAAGACCTTTTTTCTGTAGATTCTCCGGCCGGGACCTGTTAAGATAAAGGGAACACTCTCGGTTCGAGCCTGTCCTCCTTTCTCCTGACAAGTCCCATAACAGTACAAAAGCTCAACACTTATACATTGTTACAGCTGAACACATTTGAGTGACACTCAGTTTATACAATCATTGGTCGATTTCCCCCATAGCATACACAATTGCAGGCTAACAACTCTTTGACATAGGGCGGGCTCCAGGGATGTGTTTATTGTTTCGAATCTCATCACACTTCCCTATTTTACTGCTGTTTATAGCAACCCCTCGTCTGAATCATGTCTGACTTTTGCTTTTTCGCATAACTTGTGTTTGACCACAACTCTGAGTAATCCTTTGTTTGTGTCGACAGGGCAAATATCGCAGCTGGACAATTTCTCTTGGCCATTTTCCCATGATCCCTTACTAACACATTCGCAAACTTTCTATCTACATTCTCATTCCCCCCTTTAACCTGGTGATTATTCCAGGAGTATCGCATTCAGCCGTTCGCATTCTTGTTTTTCATACTTCTCTTGATTCTCGAGTAAACCTTTAGTTTGTTCAACCAAATTCCGGGAGCTCGTGACTGTAGGAGTTTGCTCCAATTTCGTCATCATCACCTTACAACAGACATTAAAGCAACCAATAATCAGACAACAGGTAACTATTATTACAACGAGAATAACTGCTCCGTGCATCAAGTAGGATCCCCAGGATCCTCCTAATAGCCAATCCAACCAACCACTTCCTTTCTCTGGGCCCTGCCTGAACTCATCCAGCTGCTTTCTTACGGCATATATACACAACCCCACTCTTGTCCTGAGAAGCAAAGCGGGTAGCTTGCAATGTCTGAGCATACCGCTCCGTTCTTTCCCTAGGATCCCCTGCACTCAGGATTCATGGAGTCTATTAATTCCACACATCTTCCCGGTATACCCCTTCTATATTCGCCCGTTTGTCCCTCACAGGGTGCGTCCGAGGTATCCGCTGTATATAAGTCGCGGGGGGTCCACCCAGGGGTGACCACGAGCAGGGCCTCTACTGATTGGGCTAGTGGGTAACACACAGTTCGATTGCCATGCAATCGGGTATGGGTCTGATAAAATAAGTTATCCTGTAGCCCTTCTAGTTCTGCTAGGATAGCACAATTATACCTGCTAGCTTACACATGTTTAAATAATTTTAGACGATACTGTACATTAGTTAACAATAAGATAAGGACAAATCAAAAACAGCTAAGTCTGTTTGTTCCTTTCTTTTCCCGTGTTCTTGGCGTTTTTCTTCCAGCCCCAAGGATGTGGTTTATTCAGCTATGGAGGAGAGGAAGTCTGGAACAGAAACAAGGGTTAGGACGACCAGTGAGAGGCTCATTATGAAGTAATAAGTTTAGAGTGGTGCAGGTGAACCCAGGCACTTCTCCCTTCAACCTTGGCTGCGGTGGGGGTAGTGAGTAACACCTGTAAGGGCCCTCTCATCGTGGCTCCAACCCTTTTCGAATCCATTTCTTAATCAGGACATACTTCCCTGGTGCCACGAGGGATGATTCGGGTGGTCGAGGTGAGCCTCTCGAATCTGGTTGTGAGCTAGTCGCAGAGCCCGAGTCAGAGAAAGAACATAGGTGGTCATCAGTCGAGCTGGGATACCATATCTAGGGAAAATTTCCCTCATTAACACTTTAACAACAGTTTGAGCCTTATTGTCCAGGGTAGGGTAGGCTTTGATCCATTTACTAAACACATCTACTATTACTAACACATATTTGTAATACTGAACTCTTTGCAACTCAATGTAGTCCAACTGCAAGGTCTCAAAGGGACCTTCTGGTAGGGGCGTCTTACCCCAATTACAGGGGACTCCCTTCCCTGGATTATGCTGTTGGCAAACAAGGCAGCGACTACTGATGTTCTGGGCTAGCATCTAGAGTCTAGGGTGCCACCAAGTAGCCAAAAGCGTGTCACTCGTGGTCCTTGCTCCACAATGAGTAGCAAAATGCATACATTCAATAACCCATAAGGCCAACTCGTCAGACATACAAGTCTGTTCCACGGGAGTGGTCCAGAGTTTAGAAACATTGTCATAAGTACATCCATAATCTTTGCACAACAGTTTATCTTTTTCAGGAGCGTCCTCCTGTGCTTTAATGACATCTTGGATGGTTGGCATTGGTTTTTCTGAGGCTAACTTATCCTTCGCAGGACTTTTAGTTTGACTCATCATTCTAGGCACCACCATTTGTTGTCCGCAAGAGGCCTGTTTAGCTTCTCTGTCAGCACGGCGGTTTCCTATATCAACCGGAGAGTTTCCGGTAGTGTGGGCAGTGCACTTGACAATAGCAATACGTTTAGGAAGCATGAGGGCTTGCAACAAATCTGATACTAGTTGCCTATGAGATATCTCGTTCCCTGTGAGGTCAGGAATCCCCTATTTTTCCATAACTGTCCGAAATCATGGGCTACCCCAAAGGCAGACCTAGAATCGGTATAGATATTGACCTTGAGGTCTTTGGCCAAGATACAGGCTCGGGTGAGGGCGAATAGTTCAGCTTGTTGGGCGGTATAGGCGGTTTCAAAAGCGGCAGATTCCAAGACCTGATTCTCCTGGTTTACTTTGGCGTATCCTGAAATTCGTGTACCTTCTGGATTAATAGAAGAACATCCGTCAACATACATAATACAGTCTGGGTCTTCCATTGGTACGTCAACTAAATCTTCCCTGACCGATGAGGCCTCCTGAATTAAAGATAAACAATCATGACTGGGTTCTTCCTCATCTTGGGGTGGCTCAGTAAGAAAACAGGCCGGATTAATGGCCGTACAGTGCCGAAAGATCAGTTTAGGATTATTCAGTAGGTAGATCTCATATCTGCTTTGCCTGACCATGGTAAGGTGTTGAGTCTGCAGTTGGCCCAGGAGGGCAGCTACGGAGTGAGAGGTATATACAACAATATCCTGCTGGAGGGTGATGTTGGCATCAGATTGAAGGCTATTGTAGATGGCAGTTAATATTTGAGTACATACAGGGTGCCCCAAGGCAACGGGGTCTATTTTGGAAGAGTAGTAGGCAACAGGCCTATGCTTATCCCCGTGTTTCTGAGTTAACACAGCAGTGGCACAGTCTTTCAAGATTGTGCAGTACAGTTGAAAGGGCCGGTCATAGAGGGGCCGGCCCAAAGCTGGAGCTTGCAGCAGGGCTGTCTTTAGTTCCTTAAAGGCTTGGACGTCTGCGGTTTCTATTTCAAAGCTGCCTTCCTTATTTGTATACGGTGTGAGGTGCTTAGTCATCAGGGCAACATTAGGGATCCAGGATCTGCAGTAATTGATCATCCCCAACCACTGTCGCATTTGTTTAGCCGTGCTAGGGACTGGAAACTGGCAAATCGGTTCGTCATCCCCGCATTCCAGATGCAATTGAAATTTACAGAGGAGATCCCTAGCCATCAAATTACAGTCCAATTTGGTGGTGATTACAAACCGATGATCCACAGATTCTTCCCTGTAACCTACTTTAACTGATTCCGATACCGAGAATGTTGAGACCTGTCCCAGGAACCCTGATAGTCCCTGTGTTTCGGTGGAGGCGGGGAATTTAAGCTTTGACTGCACAGAGGACATAGACGCTCCGGTATCTATTAAAAAGGGTTGCCACTCATTCTGAATTTTCAACGATATCATTGGTTCCTCATCTGAGGAAGGTCCTTGTACGGTCAAGCTGCGTGGTCATTATTGATGTTCGGGCCTCAAGGGGGCAAAGGGGTCTTCCTGCGAGAAGGTTGTATATGGCCCTCGTCCTCTTCCTCCTCGTGCCCCCCTTCCTCCTCCCTGTCTCCCTTGTCCCCCTGGTCTCCTTTGGGATGGACAATTTCTACTCCAATGTCCTTCTCCCCCACAATTAAAACACCCATCTCTTCTCTCCCATCCTCGGCCTCTTCCCTTACCAGGCCGGGGACAGTAGGGTGGTCCGTAATTAGCAGGGCCTGGGCCATTTGGGTGTTGGGTATAACCGTATCCTTGGTTATCCACCCATCCCTTTACACAGTACTGTGGTTCCATCTGGTATCCCCTCGGGTCGGTCCAGGGTCCTCTCCATGGGGGGTTCTTCCTTTCTAGTCACATAATCGGTTTTGACCCGGGTCAGGGGTGCGCCTCCTCCTTCCCCTCCTTTCTTCTCCTGCCAATAATATTTAACCGCTCTTTCCATTTGGGCTCCACTGTTATCTGCCCAATTCATATTATTTGTCCGGATAGCGTGAGCAACCGAATAGGGCAGGCCCTGAAGTGGAATAGCGCAGAATTGAGGTGAATTATCCCCTGCCCTGAAGGCATTATCTCCTGATTTGACCTCCGTGTATTTCAATAAATCTTTCCATGAATTCATCGGCAGTTTCTTCTCGTTTGGGTTTAGTTTCTAACACTGCTGCCATACTGATGGGCTTCTGAAGGGTCGTGGTGAGAGCATTAAAGATAGCGTCTAGGCGATCCTGGACATTGTTAGGGTGAGCAACCACTAATTCATCATGGGTGGCTCGCCTCAAATTTTCTAAGAACCGGACGTGTTCAGTCGGGCTCAGGGTCTGCTGCACTAAGGGCCACAAGTCTCTTGATTCTGCATTATAAACTGAAATAGTAGTTCGAAGATGATCGATAAACTGGAGTCCGTTTGGGCTTGTCACTTCGTTGGTGTAGGGTTACATTTGTCTTTAACTCCTCCCGCCGGAGTGTAAGGTGGAGGGCGATGGGAAGGAGGCTGTGACAAAGGGTCAGAGGCTGCGGGAGGCGCCGTTGGGCGCGGCTGTGTCTATTCATCAATTTCATCATCAGCCTCGGTCAACGCAAAGCCAACCATTCGACTACGTAGTCTATCGGTACCCTTCTCAGAGGTCCCAGGGGAACTCTTAGTACGTTTCTCGTGCGCGCACTCTTTCTTTAAGACGTCTACAGTTTTAACATGTCCTCCTTCTGTCAAGGACAGCCCGAGTTTAGTGCCGTTCTCCTGCCAGCTTGACAGAAGGGACTCATCTTTCAGCTTTTGACAGTACTGTCTCCATTTGGCTATTAAATCCTTTTTTAACCACCGGGACCATATATATATATTTTTTTACTCAACAAACCTATCCTTTGTGCATTTCCTGGCTCCGTAACTTATCATCCGAATATACGTAATTCAATAAAGTTCACACTCTTAAACTTCCCACATACAGGACAACACTACGAAGGGTTAAAAAAACTTTCACTGTTTGAAAAAGTGGGTGGAGCTAAAGCAAACCACAACTCCCCGGTCTCCCCACACATGCTTTCTCATCCAAAGTAAAAATAATACAAGCATTTAAAACAGACGTTCACAAGAGTCTCTCTTTTTTTTTTGGATCCATGACCTTTCAGGGAATTCGTAGTTTTATCTAAATTACCCATCCTTGTGTCGCCGCACGTTGGATCGGGGTCCAATTAATCCGAATCATCCCCCACGCCGCGCCGTGGTGATCTCAGTTTGGCTTACCCAGAGCCTCGGTGGACCAAGTGATATACAAGATCGACACCGCACCTGGCGTAAGTACAATTTAAAATTTACACAGTCCCGCGTAGTCCCGCAGCTTAATTTTACGTAATTCCCTAACCTCCGCGTTTCCCTCCGCGGTTCGCGCGATTTACTTGGGACTCAAACCCACACAGCCTGTTCATGACGCCGCACGACAATCTTTCTAGGTTCCCGATTTAAATCCAATCAGTGCCTAGACGGGCCAAGTGATATACAAGGTCGACGTCACACCTGACTTGGACACTTATTTTCTAAGTTTAGAAAGTGTTCGCCAGATTGACCTGGATCTCGTTCAGACACCACCTGAGAACCAGCGAGTGGCTAAACTTTCCTCAGACTTTTGAAACCGGAGGAAACTGGAGCAGTATTGAAATTATACTTACTCCAGTGGCCATTTTCCTCTCATTTCGTCCAAGGCTAGTCTAGCTCTTAATTGGCAAGTTTTCGGCAGTCGTCCGTTGAGATCCCACTTCTGACACCAAATGTAGATACTGGATTCTTTTTCCTTCAATCTGTTTCAGCGAATTCACTGACACACGAACACTTTTAGTCTTAGCAACGTAAGACCTTTATTCTCTAGATTCTCCGGCCGGGACCTGTTAAGATAAAGGGAACACTCTCGGTTCGAGCCTGTCCTCCTTTCTCCTGACAAGTCTCGTAACAGTACAAAAGCTCAACACTTATACATTGTTACAGCAGAACACATTTGAGTGACACTCAGTTTATACAATCATTGGTCGATTTCCCCCATAGCATACACAATTGCAGGCTAACAACTCTTTGACATAGGGCGGGCTCCAGGGATGTGCTTATTGTTTCGAATCTCATCACACTTCCCTATTTTACTGCTGTTTATAGCAGCCCCTCGTCTGAATCATGTCTGACTTTTGCTTTTTCGCGTAACTTGTGTTTGACCACAACTCTGAGTAATCCTTTGTTTGTGTCGACAGGGCAAATATCGCAGCTGGACAATTTCTCTTGGCCATTTTCCCATGATCCCTTACAAACACATTCGCAAACCTTCTATCTACATTCTCATAACCACCTCTCTCTGTACCTATCCTATAACCACCTCTCTCTGTACCAATCCTATAACCACCTCTCTCTGTACCTATCCTATAACCAACTCTCTCTGTACCTGTCCTATAACCACCTCTCTCTGTACCTATCCTATAACCACCTCTCTCTGTACCTATCCTATAACCACCTCTCTCTGTACCTGTCCTATAACCACCTCTCTCTGTACCTATCCTATAACCAACTCTCTCTGTACCTATCCTATAACCACCTCTCTCTGTACCTATCCTATAACCACCTCTCTCTATACCTATCCTATAACCACCTCTCTCTGTACCTATCCTATAACCACCTCTCTCTGTACCTATCCTATAACCACCTCTCTCTGTACCTACCCGTATAACCACCTCTCTCTGTACCTACCCGTATAACCATCACTCGCATTCTCACTAACTGTCTCAATGTTAAAAGTGTTCCGATTATTAGCTCAGAACCACACGTGTGCAGTATTGGTCTATAAATGTTTGATGAATTCCCACTGCATTACATTGTTATTTTAAGAAGAGGCGAGCCATGTATTTTAAACAGTCGAACTCCCTATTAAATTAGCGGGAAAAGTATTGTCACAGACACCCAGCGTGGCCCTTTACCAAAAGCACATTTCTCGGTTGTAACGTGCATCGTCTTCTGTTGTTGGCTATTTGTGTTGGTATTCTGAAAGTTTGCTTCTCCTTTATCCAGATATTTATAGATTGGAATCTTTAGAAATTAACACGTTGGATATCTGGAGATTGTCTTTCGTTTTTTGTGTTTTTTCAAACAGTTCTTTGCTAAATTGGTTTATTGATCAGACTCCCTCTGCTGTTCTCTGTGTGATGGTTACAAAGTGCTGATGTTCAGGAACAGCTGATTCCTGCAGTCCCACTGCACCAGAGAGAGAGAGTCAGAGAGAGAATCAGAGGGAGAGATAGTGTCACAAAGAGAGCGAGAGAGACAAAGGGAGAGAGAGTGAATGTGAGAGAGTGAAGGTGTGAGAGAGAGTCAGATAAAGATCAGAGGGATAGTGTCAGAGAGTGAGAGTCAGAGTGAGAGAGAATTAGAGGGAGAGATAGTGTTAGAGAGAGGGAGAGAGTATCAGAGAGGGAGAATCAGAGGGATAGATAGTGTCAGAGATTTAGTGAGAAAGGGAGAGAAAAAGAGAGAAAGAGATAGTGTCAGAGAGTGAGAGGGCAGACAGTAAGAGAGAGACAGAGAGTTAGACAGTGAGACAGAGAGAGACAGGGGAGAGAAAGACAGAGGGAGAGAGAGACAGCGAGAGACACAGAGAGAGAGAGACAGAGAGAGAGAGAGAGAGACAGAGAGACACACACAGAGGGGGAGAGTCAGTGGGAGAGAGAGACACACACAGAGGGGGAGAGTCAGTGGGAGAGAGTCAGAGGGAGAGACAGTGAGAGAGAAACAGAGAGAACCAGAAAGAGGGAGAGAGGGAGAGAGAGACACACACAGAGGGGGAGAGTCAGAGGGAGAGACAGTGAGAGAGAGACAGGGAGAGGGAGAGAGAGAGAGAGAGAGAGAGGGAGAGAGACAGTGGGAGAGAGGGAGAGAGAGGGAGAGAGACACACAGAGGGGGAGAGTCAGAGGGAGAGACAGTGAGAGAGAGACAGAGAGAGGGAGAGAGACAGTGGGAGACTGTGCAGTTCTCCCGGGAGCTGTTTCGTGCCTCTACCGGTGCAGGCGGATGGAGAGCCCGGGAGCTGGGGGCTGTGCCGGCCGCTGAGAGGCTGATTGGCCCCGGGTTGTACGGGCGATGCTCCGGGGTCATGCAGCCTAGGACTATCCTGACCCTGATGGTGATCTGCCTGCGCTCCAGCCTCGGCTCCAAACTCCTGAGCGGTGAGTTCCGAGAATGTGCGAGCCCCGAGCCCGGGAGCTGTTCTCAGCTTGGCCCGGGGGTTGGGGAAGACCCAGTGTGTGTGTGTGAGTGTGTGTGAGTCTCCGCACGGTTCTGCTCCGTCTCCCCGCCACACTTTATCATATAGAAAGGAAGATAGTTTAAAAAAGAAAATGGAAACTTCACGTTATTGATGTGTTTAAGTCACTATACTTACCGTCAGAGTCGCTCCCTTAGAATGTCGGAAACAAGACAAAGTCAACAACTAATAAGAGACAAACTTTGAGTTATTTCATAGTTTAATTTTTGTTGTTGCAATTCTCGCGTTTTTCTAAAACTGGGAAGTGGGGAGTGAGTGAGGGTGTGAGGGTGTGAGTGAGTGAGTCTATATGTTGGGTGTGGGACGGTCAGAGCACCGATACTCAGGGGCCCATTTCCTCTCCCATCTCCATTCATCTCTTCCCGTCCCCTGCGGGAGCAGAACCTGCCGAGAGCACTCGGGGAAAGAGCTGTGACTGATGGGACATGTCCAGGGGCAGATTCACTGCGGCTGTTGCTAGCTCTATCTATCTTCAGTATGTACCGGGGCCAAAGGGTTACATTATGAGGACAGGTTGCATAGACCAGACTTGCATCCTTTCAGTGCAAAAGATTGAGGGGTAGAACCGTAAAATTCAAGCCCGGCCGTTCAGCATAGGATCACACAGGAACACATCGGATATACGGCACAGAAACAGACCATTCGGCCAACCAGTCCATGCTGGTGTTTATGCTCCACTCGAGCCTCCTCCCGTCTTTCCTCATCTAACTCTATCAGCGTAACCCTCTATTCCCTTCTCCCCCATATTCTTGTCCAGCCTCCCCTTAAATACATCGATACTATTCGCCTGAACCCCTCCCTGTGGCAGCGAGTTCCACATTCTCACCCCTCTCTGGGTAAAGAAGTTTCTTTTGAATTCCCTATTTGATTTCTTGAAACACTTCTTCACACAGAGGGTACTGGAAATCTAGAACTCTCTCCCCCAACAAACTATTGACGCTGGGGGTCAGTTGAAAATGATTGTTAGGTTTTCGTTGGGCTAGAGTATGAAGGGTTACGGAACCATATTGATCCCCAGGAACTGATCTTTCCACCCCAGAAGTAGGTGAGAACATTGCAGATGCTTTAGCCATAATCATCAACAGCTCTCTCGATTCGGGAATTGTGATTTTAAATTGGAAAATTACAAATGTAACTCCATTATAAAGACAGGTGTGAGAGAGAAACCGGGAAATTATAGACAAGTTCATCTCACATCTGTTGTGAGGAAGTTATTGGAATCTATAATTCATCATCCATCATCATAGGCAGTCCCTTGGAATCAAGGAAGACTTGCTTCCAGTCTAAAAGTGAGTCCTTAGGTGGCTGAACAGTCCAATATGAGAACCACAGTCCCTGTCACAGGTGGGACAGACAGTGGTTGAGGGAAGGGGAGGGTGGGACAGGTTTGCCGCACACTCCTTCCACTGCCTGCGCTTGGTTTCTGCACACTCTCGGCGACGAGACTCGAGGTGCTCAGCACCCTCCCGCAGAGAGTGACTGAGCACTTAGAGAACCTTGAGCTAATTGGAGAGAGACAATGTGGATTTGTAAAGGGTTGATCATGTCTAACGAACCTAATGAAGTTTTTTGATGGAATAATTAAAGTAGTAGACAGGAGATTTTCCTATGGATGTGGTTTATATTGACTTCCAGAAGGCATTTGATTAAGTTCCATACGAGAGACTGTTAGCTAAAATTACAGCTCATGGAATTAAAGGCAGATTATTTGCCCGGTCAGGAGATTGTTTGGGCGGTAGAAGACAGAGAGTAGGGATAATGGGTATGTACTCGTATTGGAAGGAAGTATCTAGTGGTGTCCCACAAGGATCTGGAGCCTCAATTATTCACTATATTTATTAATGCCTCAGAGAGAGCCATATCGCCAAGTTTGCTGATGACACAAAGATTGATGTCACAGTAAGTAGAGTGGACGGGAGCATAAAATTACAAAGAGCCATTGATAGACTGGGTGAGTGGGAAAAACTGTGGCAGAGTAATTTCATCGCAGTAAGTGTGAGGTCATTCATTACAGGATAGATCCGAGTATGTTTTAAATGGTGAAAAGCTGGGAACAGTGGAGGCCCAAAGAGATTTAGGGCTCCGTGTACACAGATCCCTAAAATGTAGTACTTGTAATCAAGTACAAAAAATAATCAAAAAGGCGAATGGAATGTTAGCCTTTATAACGAGAGACCGAGAATCGAAAGGGGAGGAAGTTTTGCTGCAGCGATACAAAGCCCTGGTTAGACCACTCCTGGAGCACTGTGTACATTGCACCCGAGAAAGGAAATACTGGCCTTGGAAGGAGAGCCATGCAGGTTCACCAGAATGTTACCTGGGTTCCAAGGGTTAGATCGTGAGGAGAGATTACACAAACTAGGCTTCTACTCCCTGGAATGTGGAAGGTTACAGCGAGAATTGATTGAGGGTTTTAGGATTCTGAAAGGAATTGATCGGGCAGAGACAGAGAGAGAAACGTTTTCCACTAGTGGGAGTGTCTAGGATCAGGGGACATAACCTAATCAGGAATTAATATATCAAAGAAACAAATGTACAGCTGCAGCTTTCCTGAGATCGATGTCACTCCTACATCTGGTCCAGAAATTAAATAAAGAGAAATACATTTTAAATTGTGGTAGAACCAGATTGTGTCAGAAAGGAGAATTGTGCACAACAAACTGGATCAAGCTCTTTGATGGGGTGACAGATCAGATGAATGGGGAAATGCAGTGATGTGGTGTACTTTCAAAAGTCTTTGACACAATATCAGACAGGAGTCTATTGGAGAAGATTAACGGAAATTGGAATTAGGGGGAGAGGAACAAATAGGATTAAAGACAACAACAACTTGTATTTATATAGCACCTTTAATGTAGTGAAACATCCCAAGGTGCTTCACAGGAGTGTTATGAGTTAAAAGATTTAACACCGAGCCGCATAAGTAGAAATTAGCACGTGACCAAAAGCTTGGGGAGAAAAGAGAGTTGGAGACATTTAAGCAGGGAATTCCAGAGCTTGCAGCCTAGATAACAGAAGGCATGGCCACCAATGGTTGAACGATTATAATCAGGAATGCTCAAGAGGGCAGAATTAGAGGAGCGCAGACATCTCGAGGGGGGGGTGGTGAGGATGGAGGAGATTGCAGAGGTAGGGACAGGCAAGGCCATGGAGGGATTTGAAATTAAGGATGAGAATTTTGAAAACGAGGTGTTGCTTAACTGGTCAGTGAGCACAGGGGCTGATGGGTGAGCGGGACTTGCTGCGAGTAGGGACACAGGCAACCGAGTTAGACGGGTTAGAAGGGATGAAACAGAAAGTTGTGGTTAAGGGCAGTTTCTCAGAGGGGTTGGAAGTGATAGCCCACAGGGTTATAAGATTGCTTCTGTTCTCTGTATGAACATCAATGATTTAGATACGGGGCTAGGAGGAGTGATTTTGAAATTTACAGATGATACTAAAATAGGCGGGGCAATAAATAATTGTGTGGAGCACGGGATGCTGCCCGGAGATATTGATAAGATGGTGGAATCCTGGTTTTTACAGTGAGATATGGAATATAAAAATGGAGATATAATGAATCTAAAAAACTTAGTAAGATCACAGTTGGAGGACTGGGGGCAGTTTTGGGCCCCACATTATAGGAAGGATGCTGAGGCTTTAGAGAGGGTATAGCATAGGTTCACTAGGATGCTGCCCGGTGTGGGGAAACACAAAGACTTGATAAATTGGGGCATTTTTCACTACAATGGAGTGATTTGTTAAAGGTATTTAAAATTATGAAAGGATGCGACGGGTTAGATAGAATTAGACTGTTCCAGTGATTGAGGGGTCAGGTAAAAGCAGCTCTAAATATAAGATGTAAGAGATTTAGCACAGAGAGCAGGAGAATTATTGTTTTACACAGAAATTCACAGATTGCAGCGGAGACCATGTCAACATTTGAGAAAAGGTTGCATCGATGGTTGAACAAAAGGAGATAAAGAGCTATGGAAACAGGGTGTGATGGAATTAGGATACTGCTGGTGGGAAGGTGAACAGTGGCCTGTGGGCCCAATGGTCACCTGTGCATCTCAATGAGAAATCATCTCTTCCTTTCTGCAGTCTGTTAACAAACAAAGCTTTAATGGGACAGACTGCGTGTCCTGCTATGCATTGGCGATGCCTTTAAGCTGCATTGCAGATGCTATAAACATGTTATCCCATAGATTCAAAGACTTTAAAACTGTATCCAAAAATTGCTAAATTAAAATTGTGGCTGCAATACCAGTGTATTCCTGTTGGTGGCGCTGTCGGTCATTATGCCATCCTCTAACCCACAGTGCTACCAGCAGGCGAATGCTGGTACTGCTCCCATGCAAAAATGTTCCACTGCAGTTTAAGACACAATGACTGACCAATAGAGAGAGAGCTTCACTCTGTATCTGACCCCATGCTGTACCTGCCCTGGGAGTGTTTGATGGGACAGTGTAGAGGGAGCTTTACTCTGTATCTAACCCCCTGTACCTACCCTGGGAGTGTTTGATGGGACAGTGTAGAGGGAGCTTCACTCTGTATCTAACCCCGTGCTGTACCTGCCCTGGGAGTGTTTGATGGGACAGTGTAGAGGGAGCTTTACTCTGTATCTAACCCCCTGTACCTACCCTGGGAGTGTTTGATGGGACAGTGTAGAGGGAGCTTTACTCTGTATCTAACCCCCTGTACCTGCCCTGGGAGTGTTTGATGGGACAGTGTAGAGGGAGCTTTACTCTGTATCTCAGGCGGTCCCTCGAAATGAGGATGACTTGCTTCCACGCCAAAAAAGAATGAGTTCACAGGTATTTTGAATGAAGGACCGAACTACATCCTCAAGCGTGGAAGATGCCTGTGTGTGGATTTTTTTTTAACGTGGGGTGACCGTTGCACACCAGCCACCACACGGGCTTGACAGAGCGAGGTCTTGGTCCAGTGGCAAGGATTACCCAAGATTGGAGACCAGCTCTGCTGCACGGACCTCGTGCGCATAAATATCGCAGTGTGGGCTGGCCGTGCTGCCCCTGGGCCCCTGGCCCCGAACTCACGCCTCCCCTGTATCTAACCCCGTGCTGTACCTGCCCTGGGAGTGTTTGATGGGACAGTGTAGAGGGAGCTTTACTCTGTATCTAACCCCGTGCTGTACCTGCCCAAGGAGTGTTTGATGGGACAGTGCAGAGGGAGCTTTACTCTGTATCTAACCCCCTGTACCTGCCCTGGGAGTGTTTGATGGGACAGTGTAGAGGGAGCTTTACTCTGTATCTAACCCCGTGCTGTACCTGCCCTGGGAGTGTTTGATGGGACAGTGTAGAGGGAGCTTTACTCTGTACCTAACCCCCTGTACCTGCCCTGGGAGTGTTTGATGGGACAGTGTAGAGGGAGCTTTACTCTGTATCTAACCCGTGCTGTACCTGCCCTGGGAGTGTTTGATGCTCTCCTGTCCGGCCTCCCACCCTTGAGTTCATCCAAAACTCACAGCCCGTATCATAATTTGCACCAAGTTCCGTTCTCTCATCACCCCTGTGCTCACTGGCCTACATTGGCTCCCAGTTTGGCAATGCCTTGATTTTAAAATTCTCATCCTTGTTTTCAAATCCCTCCATGGCCTCGCCCCTCCCTATCTCTGTAACCTCCTCCAGCCCCACAACCCCCCGAGATCTCTGCACTCCTCCAATTCTGGCTTCTTATGCATCCCTAATTTTCATCACTCCACCATTGATGCCGTGCCTTCAGCTGCCTGAGCCCCAAGCTCTGGAGTTCCCTCCCTAAACCTCTCCACCTCTCTCCCGTCCTAAACCTCTCTACCTCTCTCTCGTCCTTTAAGAGGCTCCTTAAAACCTACCTCTTCGACCAAATTGGATAGGCTGGGTGTGTTTTCTTTGGAACAGAGGAGGCTGAGGTGAGACCTAACTGAGGTGTACAAAACTATGAAGGGCCTATATAGAGTGGATAGGAAGGACCTGTTTCCCTTAGCAGAGGGGTCAACAACCAGGGGGGCACAGATTAAAAGTAATTGGTAGGAGTTTTAGAGGGGATTTAGGGGGAAGTTTCTTCACCCAGAGGGTGGTGGGAGTCTGGAACACACTGCCTGAAAGGGTGATAGAGGCAGAAAACCTCACCACATTTAAAAGGTACTTGGCTGTGCACTTAAAGTGCCGTAACGTACAGGGCTACGGACCGAGAGCTGGAAAGTGGGGTTAGGCCAGATAGCTGTTGGTCGGCCGGTGTGGACACGATGGGCCGAAATGGCCTCTTTCCATGCTGTAAATTTCTATGAAGATTTTGGTCAACTGTCCTAATATGTCGTTGTGTAGCTTGGTGTCAAACTTTGTTTGATAATCGCTGCTGTGATTGGCCTTGGGGCGTTTCACTGCGTTAATGGTGCTGTATAAATACGGGTTGTTGTTGTGTTTGGATGCGCCTCTCACCATCTCTGTCGGTCTGAGCACAGGTCAGACGGTGTGTCGCCGGGGAGTCGAGCGTCCGTGTTACAAAATCGCCTACTTCCAGGATGTGTCGCGCAGGCTGGGCTTTGTGGCAGCGCGGAACGCGTGTCAGAGCGACGCTGGGAATCTGCTCAGCATCGAGTCAGAGAACGAGCAGCGGCTCATCGAGAAGCTGATCCAAGGCCTGTCTGCGGGCGATGGTGATTTCTGGATCGGGCTCTGGCGGAGCGAGAATGGGAACAAGAGCTCAGCGGACTGTCCCGGCCTGTACCAGTGGCTGGATGGGAGTGGTGCCACATTTAGGTAGGCAGAGACCAGGCCTGGTCAATAAGGCCCCCTGAGCTTGGTATCCTCGGCCCACTCTCCCTCTCTCCTTCCCCCCCATCGCCCACTCTCCCTCTCTCCTTCCCCCGCCCTCCCTCGCTCCTCCTCCCTCCCCCCACTCTCCCTCACTCCTCCCCCACTCTCCCTTACTCCTCCTCTCCCCCCATTGTCCACTCTCCCTCACTCCTCCCCCCACTCTCCCTCTCTCCTTCCCCCACTCTTCCTCTCTCCTCCTCCCTCCCCCCGCTCTCCCTCTCTCCTTCCCCCACTCTTCCTCTCTCCTCCTCCCTCCCCCCACTCTCCCTCTCTCCTTCTCCCACTCTTCCTCTCTCCTCCTCCCTCCCCCCACTCTCCCTCGCTCCTCTCCCCCTCTCTCTTTCCCCCCCCATCGCCCACTCTCCCTCTCTCCTTCCCCCCCATCGCCCACTCTCCCTCTCTCCTTCCCCCGCCCTCCCTCGCTCCTCCTCCCTCCCCCCACTCTCCCTCACTCCTCCCCCACTCTCCCTTACTCCTCCTCTCCCCCCATTGCCCACTTTCCATTGCTCTCCCCCCCCCCCCCATTCATTGTCCATTGCCTCCCACGGATATGCGATATTAATTCTCAGGATGTGGGTGTCGCTGGCAAGGCCGACATTTATTGCCCATCCCGAGTTGCCCCGAGAAGCTGCTGGTGGTTCCATAACTTGAATGGCTGGCAGAAGGTTGCGGCTTTGACAGATCCTCAAACTCCCTACCTCCATTTCCCGGGTTTCTTCGGCTCACTGACTCCATCTTATGATGGTGGACAAGAATAGACCTGACCGATTCCCGGTCCCACCTCAGGGAAATGAAACAACTGATTGCAGCGAGCCCGGAAACCCATGCACCCGGGAACTGTTCCACCAGGAACTCGCACTGGGGAGCGGGGATGGATTAAAGTCCCCCGAGGGTGGAATTACCCAACACACGGAGTCAGTCTGATGACTGTTCAGGTCCCGTGGTTGCCAGGTTGCTGGTTGCATGCTTACCGTTGCTTGGTTACCGTTGCTGGGTTGCCTGGTTACAGTTGCCGGGTTACCGTTGCTGTGTTACATAAAAACATAAGAATTAGGAGCAGGAGTCGGCCATTCGGCCCCTCGAGCCTGCTCCGCCATTCAATAAGATCATGGCTGATCTTCGACCTCAACTCCACTTTCCTGCCCGATCCCCATATCCCTTCATTCCCTAAATATCCAAAAATCTATCGATCTCTGTCTTGAATATACTCAACGACTGAGGCTCCACAGCCCTCTGGGGCAGAGAATTCCAAAGATTCACCACCTTCTGAATGAAGAAGTTTCTCCTCATCTCAGTCTTAAATGGCTGACCCCTTATTCTGAGACTGTGACCCCTGGTTCTAGACTCCCCAGCCCGGGGGAAACATCCTCTCAGCATCTACCCCGTCAGGCCCTGTAAGAATTGTGTATGTTTCAATGAGATCACCTCTCATTCTTCTAAACTCTAGATAATATAGGCCTAGTCTACTCAATCTCTCCTCATAGGACAATCCCCCCATCCCAGGAATCAGTCTGGTGAACCTTCGTTGCACTCCCTCTATGGCAAGTATATCCTTCCTTAGGTAAGGAGACCGACACTGTGCACAATACTCCAGGTGTGGTCTCACCAGGGCCCTGTATAATCGCAGTAAGATATATTTACTCTTATACTCAAATCCTCCTGTAATAAAGGCCAACATAACATTTGCTTTCCTAATTACTTGCTGTACCTGCATGTTAACTTTCAGTGATTGGTGTACAAGGACACCCAGGTCCCTCTGAACACCAACATTTCCCAATCTCTCACCGTTTAAAAATACTCTGCTTTTCTATTTTTCCCACCAAAGTGGATAACTTCACATTTCTCCACATTATATTCCATTTGCCATGTTCTTACCCACTCACTGAGTCTGTCTGTATCCCCTTGAAGTCTCTTTGCATCCTCCTCACAACTTACATTCCCACCTAGCTTTGTACCATCAGCAAACTTGGATATATTACATTTGGTTCCCTCATCCAAATAATCATCCAGATATAGATTGTGAATAACTGGGGCCCCAGCACTAATCCTTGCGGCACCCCACTAGTTATCTGGTTACCGTTGCCAGGTTGCTGGGTTACCGTTGCTGGGTTACCGTTGTCGGGTTAGCGTTGCTGGGTTGCTGGGTTACCGTTGCTGGGTTACCATTGCCGGGTTGCTGGGTTACCGTTGGCTGGTTGCTGGGTTACCGTTGTCGGGTTGTGGTTGCTGGGTTACCATTGCCGGGTTACCGTTGCTAAGTTACCGTTGCTGGGTTACCATTGTTGGGTTACTGTTGGCGGATTGCTGGTTGCTGGGTTACCATTGCCGGGTTGCTGGGTTACCTTTGGTGGATTGCCAGATTGTCACAGTTTGCCATTCTCGTCTGTTTCAGGAACTGGTACGTGGATGAGCCATCGTGTGGCAGTGAGGTGTGTGTGGTGATGTATCACCAGCCCTCCGCGTCCTCAGGCATGGGCGGGCCCTACCTGTACCAATGGAACGACGATCGATGCAACATGAAGAACAACTTCATCTGCAAGTACGCGCCAGGTAAACCCGTCCTCGCCTGCAGCGTAAGGTCACCACCTCAGCCTGGCCGCCTGGCGCAGCTGGTGATCTGCTGGTATACCTGGGGTCCCTGCGGGAATCAGAGCATCTGCTCTCCCAGCCGGGAGTGACCGGGGCTGGGGGGAGAGGCTAGGGGAGGGGAGGGGTTGGGGACAGGAGTGGGACATGGGGCGGGGCTGGGGGAAGGGGAGGGGCTGGGGGAGGGGGAGGGGCTGGGGGACTGGCTGGTGGAGGAGCTGGGGACGGGAGAGGGGGAGTAACCGGGGCTGGGGGAGGGGAGGGGAGCAGGCTGGGGGAGGGGGAGGGGCTGAGGTCTGGGGGAGGGGGTGGGGGAGGGGGAGGGGCTTGGGGAGGGGAGGGGCCAATGATGCCAGTTTATTCACACAGCTGTTGACCTCTGAAACCTGACCGCGTGTCTCTATTTTGCTCACAGTTCGGCGCTCTCTGACCCCGATCCCGACCCCAAACTCGACCCCGACTCCTGCCAGTGGGAACGGCTCTGATGTTGGTAAGAGGCGACATCTTCACTCTCCACACTGCAGTACCTGAGGGGGCAGCGTGGGAGGGGAGCGGAGGGTGTGATGGGCGAGGGGAGCGGAGGGTGTGGTGGGCGAGGGGGAGCGGAGGGTGTGATGGGCGAGGGGGAGCGGAGGGTGTGATGGGCGAGGGGGAGCGGAGGGTGTGATGGGCGAGGGGGAGCGGAGGGTGTGATGGGCGAGGGGGAGCGGAGGGTGTGATGGGCGAGGGGGAGCGGAGGGTGTGATGGGCGAGGGGGAGCGGAGGGTGTGATGGGCGAGGGGGAGCGGAGGGTGTGATGGGCGAGGGGGAGCGGAGGGTGTGGTGGTCGAGGGGTAGCTATCACCACCTCAGGTGCTCAAATTGCAACTAAACTCCTGGTCTCCAGGGCTGTAGTGATACCCGCCCTCCTGTAGGGCTCAGAGACATGGACCATGTACAGTAGACACCTCAAGTCGCTGGAGAAATATTACAAACGATGTCTCCGCAAGATCCTGCAAATCCCCTGGGAGGACAGACGCACCAACGTTAGTGTCCTCGACCAGGCTAACATCCCCAGCATCGAAGCACTGACCACACTCGACCAGCTCCGCTGGGCAGGCCACATTGTCCGCATGCCAGACACAAGACTCCCAAAGAAGCGCTCTACTCGGAACTCCTTCACAGCAAACGAGCCAAAGGTGGGCAGAGAAAACGTTACAGGGGACACCCTCAAAGCCTCCCTGATAAAGTGCAACATCCCCACTGACACCTGGGAGTCCCTGGCCAAAGACCGTCCTAAGTGGAGGAAGTGCATCCGAGAGGGCGCTGAGCACCTCGAGTCTCGTCGCCGAGAGCGTGCAGAAACCAAGCGCAGGCAGCGGAAAGAGTGTGCGGCAAACCAGTCCCACCCTCCCTTTCCCTCAACCATTGTCCCATCTGTGACAGGGACTGTGGCTCTCGTATTGGACTGTTCAGCCACCCAAGGACTTATTTTTAGAGTGGAAGCAAGTCTTCCTCGATTCCGAGGGTCTGCCCATGATGATGATGATGACGAACAGAGTCAAACGCTCAGTCCAACGATTATGTGGAGTGGGGATTGTGGATATTCTGGCCGATCGTGTTTAACCTTTTCTCCTGAGAGTTCTGTGTTCATTTATCGAGGGAAACACTTTCCATTTCTGATATGCCGGGGGTGCCCGACCCATGCAAAACAGGGAGGTGGGAAGTTAAAATCCGATTTGCCATCTCCAAACTCTAATGGGAAAATGTTGGAGTTCATTATTAAAGAAGCAGTAGCAGGACATTTGGAAAAGCAAAATTCGGTCAGGCAGAGTCAGCATGGATTTATGAAGGGGAAGTCATATTTGACAAATTTGCTGGAATTCTTTGAGGATGTAAAGAACAGGGTGGATAAAGGGGAACCAGTGGATGTGGTGTATTTGAAATTCCAGAAGGCATTTGACAAAGTGCCACATAAAAGGTTACTGCACAAGATAAAAGTTCACGGGGTTGGGGGTAATATATTAGCATGGATAGAAGATTGGATAACTAACAGAAAACAGAGAGTCGGGATAAATGGTTCATTCTCTGGTTGGCAATCAGTAACTAGTGGGGTGCCGCAGGGATCAGTGCTGGGACCCCAACTATTTACAATCTATAATAATGACTTGGAAGAAGGGACTGAGTGTAACGTAGCCAGGTTTGCTGATGATACAAAGATGGGAGGAAAAGCAATGTGTGAGGAGGACATAAAAAATCTGCAAAAGGACAGAGACAGACTAAGTGAGTGGGCAAAAATTTGGCAGATGGAGTATAATGTTGGAAAGTGTGAGGTCATGTACTTTGGCAGAAAAAAATCAAAGAGCAAGTTATTATTTAAATGGAGAAAGATTGCAAAGTGCTGCAGTACAGCGGGATCTGGGGGTCCTTGTGCATGAAACACAAAAAGATAGTATGCAGGTACAGCAAGTGATCAGGAAGGCCAAAGGTATCTTGGTCTTTATTGCAAAGTCTTGCTACAGCTATATAAGGTATTGGTGAGGCCACACCTGGAATACTGCGTGCAGTTTTGGGTTCCATATTTACGAAAGGATATACTTGCTTTGGAGGCAGTTCAGAGAAGGTTCACTCGGTTGATTCCGGAGATGAGGGGGTTGACTTGTGGGGAAAGGTTAAGTAGGTTGGGCCTCTACTCATTGGAATTCAGAAGAATGAGAGGTGATCTTATCGAAACGTATAAGATTATGAGGGGGCTTGACAAGGTGGATGCAGAGAGGATGTTTGCACTGATGGGGGAGATTAGAACTAGAGGGCACGATCTTAGAATAAGGGGCCGCACATTTAAAACAGAGATGAGGAGAAATTTATTCTCTCAGAGGGTTGTAAATCTGTGGATTTCGCTGCCTCAGAGAGCTGCAGGACATTAAATAAAGTTAAGAGAGGGATAGACAGTTTCTTAAATGATAAGGAAATAAGGGAATAAGGGGTTAAGGGGAGCAGACAGGGAAGTGGACCTGAGTCCATGATCGTATTAAATGGCGGAGCAGGCTCAAGGGGCCGTATGGCCTACTCCTGCTCCGATTTCTTTTGTTCTTATTTATCAGAACTCGCTCCTAATTGTAAATAACTTCTTTACTCAGAGAGTGGTGAGAATGTGGAACTCGCTGCCATAGGGAGGAGTTGAGGTGAATAGTGTCGATGCATTTAAGGGGAAGCTGGATAAACACATGAGGGAGAAAGGAATAGAAGGATATGGTGATGGGGTGAGATGGAGAGGGGTGGGAGGGGGCTGGTGTGGGGCATAAACCCCGGCACGGAGCGGTGGGGCCAGCGGCCTGTGTCTGTGCTGGACACTGTGCAGTGTTCATCCAATCACATTGTTGGCTGTAGTTAAATGTCCAAACACTTGGGCAGATAAGTTCACCATCAGGAAGTTGGGATGAAAGAGGAACTGCTGGGGAACTTCTGCACAAAGTTTAATCTAGAGAAAGGATGTGGTGAAACAGTGGGTCGATGTGAGTCTATTAATTGCACAAACCTCTAGCGTCAGCTGACTATCTTCACAAGATGCTCAGAATGTGGCCAAGAGATTTATGTCCCGAGTTGATGCTGAAGTCAGTAATAAATGCAGCAAGTGACCCTGTACACCCAGCGACTGTCAGCACACTCCTCCTCCAATCACTGCCATTCTCAATCTTCTAGATGGGTCTGCAGCCTCAATACCGCCCACATCTATCGAAAGCGAGGACTCGACTGAAGTCATCAGGGAATCGGAAGGTAACTATTTGGCACTGTGCGTTTATCCGAAGTTTATTGCAGTTCCTGCAATGCCGAGCTTTGATTCCCAACCAATCCCAGCTCACGGATCCTCTGCCAATGACATGTGGTGGGAGTGACCTGGGCTCATGTGACCCCTAGGGTCATCTGTCCAGTAATTCATTTTTTAAACAACATCTTTATTAATAAAGTATATAATCTATCACAGTGCTCTCCCTGGGGTGCAGTCCCTGAAGGTGCTGACTCTCCCTGGGGTGCAGTCCCTGAAGGTGCTGACTCTCCCTGGGATACAGTCCCTGAAGGTGCTGACTCTCCCTGGGATACAGTTCCTGAAGGTGCTGACTCTCCCTGGGATACAGTTCCTGAATGTGCTGACTCTCCCTGGGGTACAGTCCCTGAAGATGCTGACTCTCCCTGGGGTGCAGTCCCTGAAGGTGCTGACTCTCCCTGGGGTGCAGTCCCTGAAGGTGCTGACTCTCCCTGGGATACAGTCCCTGAAGGTGCTGACTCTCCCTGGGGTACAGTCCCTGAAGGTGCTGACTCTCCCCGGGGTACAGTCCCTGAAGGGGCTGACTCTCCCAGAGGTACAGTCCCTGAAGGTGCTGACTCTCCCTGGGGTACAGTCCCTGAAGGTGCTGACTCTCCCTGGGGTACAGTCCCTGAAGGTGCTGACTCTCCCCGGGGTACAGTCCCTGAAGGGGCTGACTCTCCCCGGGGTACAGTCCCTGAAGGTGCTGACTCTCCCTGGGGTACAGTCCCTGAAGGTGCTGACTCTCCCCGGGGTACAGTCCCTGAAGGTGCTGACTCTCCCCGGGGTACAGTCCCTGAAGGGGCTGACTCTACTTGGGGTAGGGCCCATCCTGTCCAGTAGGTGTTGACCCTTGCTGGGCTGCGGCCCTGTGAGTGACCGGTTGGTGCCCACCATATCTCAGCACCTGGGCACCGAGAGAGTGACTGCTGGCGGAATGATCCGGCATATTCTTACCCGGTCACCCCTTGGGTGGGGTCATGAGCAGGAGCAGGACTTCTGGTTATATTTTTCTTCTTTTTAACCTAGAAATGCTAAACTGTCCCGAACCCCAGGCTGGCTGAAATCTGGTCTGGGCCTTCCAGTTTTTAAGCTCCATGGAGTTTAGATGGAGCCAAAGGAGCCCCGCGGCTGCTTACAGGCAGCTCTCCCGCTGTAACCGCAGTTTTATATCTTACAGGCAGCTCTCCCGCTGTAACCGCAGTTTTATATCTTACAGGCAGCTCTCCCGCTGTAACCGCAGTTTTATATCTTACAGGCAGCTCTCCCGCTGTAACCGCAGTTTTATATCTTACAGGCAGCTCTCCCGCTGTAACCGCAGTTTTATATCTTACAGGCAGCGCCCTCAACATCATCTACATCATTATCCCGACCATCCCCTTGTTGCTGTTGCTGCTGGTCTCCAGCGCAGTCTTCTGCTTTCGGCTCTCTGTGAAAAGGTGAGTTTGGAAACAGCAGATCCCTCCCCGCCTCACACTCCCCCACCTCACCTCTCACCCTCAGATCCTCCTCACTCTCCCCCACCTCACCTCTCACCCTCAGATCCCACTCACTCTCCCCCACCTCACCTCTCACCCTCAGATCCTCCTCACTCTCCCCCACCTCACCTCTCACCCTCCACACCCCCCTCACACTCCCCCACCTGACCTCTCACCCCCAGACCCCCCTCACACTCCCCCACCTCACCTCTCACCCTCCACACCCCCCTCACACTCCCCCACCTCACCTCTCACCCTCCACACCCCCCTCACACTCCCCCACCTCACCTCTCACCCTCAGATCCCACTCACACTCCCCCACCTCACCTCTCACCCTCCACACCCCCCTCACACTCCCCCACCTGACCTCTCACCCCCAGACCCCCCTCACACTCCCCCACCTCACCTCTCACCCTCCACACCCCCCTCACACTCCCCCACCTCACCTCTCACCCTCAGATCCCCCTCACTCTCCCCCACCTCACCTCTCACCCTCCACACTCCCTCACTCTCCCCCACCTCACCTCTCACCCTCAGATCCCCCTCACTCTCCCCCACCTCACCTCTCACCCTCCACACCCCCCTCACACTCCCCCACCTGACCTCTCACCCCCAGACCCCCCTCACACTCCCCCACCTCACCTCTCACCCTCCACACCCCCTCACTCTCCCCCACCTCACCTCTCACCCTCAGACCCCCCTCACACTCCCCCACCTCACCTCTCACCTCTCCGCGCCCCCCTCACTCTCCCCCATCTTACCTCTCACCCCCTGCCCCCCCTCACTCTCCCCCACCCCCCCACCCAGCTCACCCCCACACCCCCTCACTCTCCCCCACTTCACCTCTCACCCCCCCACACCCCCTCACTCTCCCCCACCTCACCCCTCACCCCCACACCCCCTCACAGTCCCCACCCCCCTAGCTCACCCCATACCCCCCTCACACTCCCCTCACCCCACCTTATCCCCACCTCACATCCCACACTCCCTCCCCCCTCTCATCCCCCCCAACTCTCACCACTCCCTCATCCCCCTCCCCTCTCCCCCTCCCCCTCTCTCCCCCTCCCCCCCTCACCCTCCCCCCTCCATCCCCACCCTCCCCACCCCCTCCTCCAGACCGCTGCTGTTATTTGAGGATTGTACAGGGTATTGGTGAGGCTGCACCTGGAGTACTGTGTGCAGTTTTGGTCACCTTACTTAAGGAAGGATATACTAGCTTTGGAGGGGGTACAGAGACGATTCACTAGGCTGATTCCGGAGATGAGGGGGTTACCTTATGATGATAGATTGAGTAGACTGTTCAGCCATGAACTCATTGAATGGCGGTGCAGGCTAGAAGGGCCGAATGGCCTACTCCTGCACCTATTTTCTATGTTTCTATGTTTCTATGTTTACTCGTTAGAGTTCAGAAGGATGAGGGGTGATCTTATAGAAACATTTAAAATCATGAAAGGGATAGACAAGACAGAGGCAGAGAGGTTGTTTCCACTGGTCGGGGAGACTAGAACTAGGGGGCACAGCCTCAAAATACGGGGGAGCCAATTTAAAACCAAGTTGAGAAGGAATTTCTTCTCCCAGAGGGTTGTGAATCTGTGGAATTCTCTGCCCAAGGAAGCAGTTGAGGCTAGCTCATTGAATGTATTCAAATCACAGATAGATAGATTTTTAACCAATAAGGGAATTAAGGGTTACGGGGAGCGGGCAGGTAAGTGGAGCTGAGTCCACGGCCAGATCAGCCATGATCTTGTTGAATGGCGGAGCAGGCTCGAGGGGCTGGATGGCCTACTCCTGTTCCTAATTCTTATGTTCTTATGTTGTTATGTATGTAGGATTGCCATTAACCAAACACTCTTCCCTCAGGAGGAAGGCGAGAAGTGAGAAGGTTGTGAAGGAACACACTTTCTGGATGGAGCCAGTCCGAGGTCCCTCGCCCAACCTGGAAATCTACAACGTCATCAGGAAGCAGTCGGAGACGGACTTGGCCGGAACCCGGCCCCACATAAAGAACACGTCGTTTCGTGCTGCTCCCCCTGACCAGGGCCAGGACCGACTCTCAGGGGACTATGACAACATGGGCAGCTCCTGCTCCCACAGTGGCTTTGTCACCAACGAGATCTACGAACCTTGCGATGACCAAGCTCCCAGGAGCAGAGAGTCTGGCTGGGTGGAGAATGAGATCTACAGCTACTAGTGTACTGGCTGTGTGATTTCCCCCCAGCCCACAGCTCACCCCTTGGCCCTGGGACACACGGGGTGAGCAGACACCTCTGCAAATATTGGTCAACAGTCGGACTGTCGATCAACAAAGGGCGAGGGGGGAGATGGTCTTCAGCTATTTTTGTAGAACAACAACCAAGTGCCCCTTATTAAAGGGGCACTAAAACCGATAAATTAGCCAATCAAACTTTTTAAACAATAATCGGTCAAATTAAAATGTGGTGACCGGTGCACTCCAGTCCCGCCGGTGCTCCCCTCTCGCGGAAGGCCGCGAGCGTACCGGTGGACACCGCGTGCTCCATCTCCAGGGATACCCTGGCTCAGATGTAACTGCAGAAGAGAGGCAGGCAGTCGGCCTCAGGTGTCTTACAGCCTTGCTGGTGACAGCGTGCAAACAGTGCTGGGTATTGTGCCCACAATATCATCGAGTGCTGCCCCTGTTTTATTGTGAGCTGGAGAGCAGCATTCTCCAAATAAATGTCCGCATACTGCTGAGACCAACTCGCAAACCACACAGTCAGTATTTCATCACCACAATCGCTCGATCAGAGATCGTTTCAGCTCTTTCTCTCAGACGCTTGTAAAATGTCGCAGCTTCAGATAAACATCGTGCCTGGCTTTTCAGAACCGCTGCTCAGAACTCACCTTCGACCTGAGAGAAGACTTCAGGAACACAGGAGCAAGAGGCGGCCATTCAGCCCCTCGAGCCTGCTCCGCCATTTCCTTGAAATCATTGATCTGTATCTTACCTCCATGTCCCTCGATACCCTGACCCAGCAAAAACTCCAATGGACCCGCAGCATCCACAGCCTTTCGTGGGACAGAGTTCCAGATGATTCAATCAAAGATTTGAACAGAAGCCTAAACATTAGCGATGGCTGTTAGAAAACCAAGGCTTGAGTATTGGGGATTTAAATTTTATGGTTTTAAACTTCTAGAATGTTCACTGGATTTTACTCGCATCAAGATTTCGATAGTGCAAACAATTTTGTTTCTGCTGGGAATTTATTTCTGTGGATTTCTGTAATGAAATGAAGATATTCTTGGCTGTATGTAGTGTGCGTCTGAGCTGCTCCCAATCCCAAATATCTTACCCAGAGCCACGCTCAAACCGCTCACAAACCGCCTTTAACCTGCACTGGCCTTTCTGCTCTTCGAGATCATTGCTGTTCCATTTGTAAATCTCACACGGTCTTCTCCAAACACCACCCCCCTGCCTCCCTCACCCCGACTCCTCCAAACACTCCCCCCTGCCTCCCTCACCCCTACTCCTCCAAACACCACCCCCCACCCCTACTCCTCCAAACACCCCCCCCCCGACTCCTCCAAACACAACACCCCCCCCCACCCCTACTCCTCCAAACACCACCCCCCTGCCTCCCTCACCCCTACTCCTCCAAACACCACCCCCCACCCCTACTCCTCCAAACACCCCCCCCCCCCCGACTCCTCCAAACACAACACCCCCCCCCACCCCTACTCCTCCAAACACCCCCCCCCGACTCCTCCAAACACAACACCCCCCCTCACCCCTACTCCTCCAAACACCCCCCCACCCCTACTCCTCCAAACACCCCCCCCCCACCCCGACTCCTCCAAACACCCCCTCACCCCGACTCCTCCAAACACCCCCCCCCCACCCCGACTCCTCCAAACACCCCCTCACCCCGACTCCTCCAAACACAACCCCCCCCCCACCCCTACTCCTCCAAACACTCCCCCCACCCCGACTCCTCCAAACACCCCCCCCACCCGACTCCTCAAAACACCCCCCCCACCCGACTCCTCCAAACACACCCCCCCCACCCGACTCCTCAAAACACAACCCCCCCACCCCGACTCCTCCAAACACCCCCTCACCCCGACTCCTCCAAACACCCCCCCCACCCGACTCCTCCAAACACAACCCCCCCCCCACCCCTACTCCTCCAAACACCCCCCCCCACCCCGACTCCTCCAAACACCCCCCCCCCACCCCGACTCCTCCAAACACCCCCTCACCCCGACTCCTCCAAACACCCCCCCCACCCGACTCCTCCAAACACAACACCCCCCCCCACCCCGACTCCTCAAAACACCCCCCCCCACCCCGACTCCTCAAAACACCCCCCCCCACCCCGACTCCTCCAAACACAACACCCCCCCCCACCCTGACTCCTCCAAACACACCCCCCCACCCCGACTCCTCCAAACACACACCCCCTCCAGACCGACATTCCCCCCCCCAGCCCCCACCATTCTTCCCCAGATCCAGCAAAATAGAAAACCATTGTTGACTCAAAAGCTACCTTTTTAGAGCCCTCTCGGTTAGTTTAATGCGTTGTGTTTCTGAGCCTTGCGATACTCAGAGTGAAGACACGGGAAAATCAGAAATGAGCAAATGCCATTTGCTCTTCAATGCTCACGGATAGAGCAGCCCAAATTCTCCTGTGACCGCCATCCATCCGTGAGACGTGCACTTTCCAGAGATTTTCTCCACAGTTGCTGCCTGACCTGCTGAATATTTCCAGCATTGTCTGTTAGTATTTTGACTTTCTGAGGTTTTACGAGGTAAGTGGCTGAAAGTTTGAGATCCAAGCAGCACAGCACCCGCTGCAGGATATCTGGGGCCTGTGTATATTGTTAATGTTGTGTCCTTGAATGCTGTAATAATGACTCCATGAGGCAATGTGTTATACTCAAACTGTAGTGATCTTCGTCCTTTATTTGTTAACTCCAGAGTGAGGATCACACCTGGTGGCCTGCCTTTTATACTAGGCCAGGCACACCTGTACAGGTAATCTACAAGTCTCCCACTGCTGTGCCCTCTGGTGGCACACCTTGTGATAGTAGCAACAGTAGCCATGTAGGATACATGACAGTTAACCAATCAGATTGAAGAACGGTTAATGAGCAGCACTGAGTCTGAGCCAGGAAGTGACAGTTAGAATTCAAATCATGTACAGAAAGCAAGAGAGAGGGAAAGAAAGATTGGATGGAGAGAGTTAAAAGAGACAGAAAGATAAAGTAAAAATCTCCAACACTAATTAAAAGCTGAAGGAAGGGGACTCCACACTTGTAAAAGTTAATTTTCAGTGCCAGAGAGGTTGTTTGGCAATAATTAAGATTTATCATGCCATTGAAAGCGTGCTTAGACTGGAATGGACAAGCCCTGAATTGCTGTGGCCAGTTTAGTCTGTACCTATGCTGACCATACAGGAGCGCCATGCTGTTTAATGCCACATCACTCGGGGAGATACCGTCTTACTGCAGTTTATGGCGTGCGCATCTCGGACAGGAAATATTGGATTTCCACGTTTACCTGCACAGGTGCACTTGCAGTCCGATTTGCCGTAAATAGACATGAGCGCTGTTCCCATCACCTGCATTGTACACGGCAAAAACCAGCCATGGGACCTCTGATCACACACACTGTGGATTATTTCATTTACAGAGCGCTCACATTGTGTGCTGTAAATTGGAAATTGCTGTAAATAATTCAGAATTCCTGCAACTTGGAATGTGTTTGTCTATTGTACAGATATAGGCAATGAACTGTTTGAATTGTATCTGTGATTTGGGTTTGTGATGTGATCAGTTTCTGATGTTTAATGGGATTTCTGGTCAGGCTGATTATCATCTTCATGTGGTCTCCGTTATTGGAAAATTCAGTAGGAAATTATTTAATTATTTTTCCTCTCACCATTCCTAGATTTCCACTCCAGTCCAATAGAAAAACCTAACTTGTCCAGGCTGGATTCGATTTCCTGTTAATACAACTTAAAGGGTCAAACAACAAATGATTTCATGCCATTTAAAGATGAAAGTGCAATTGTGTTACTGATAGTGTTGATGTTATCGAGGGAAAGGCCAGAACGGAGGGATTCGAATCTGGTTAGTTAAAAGCTTCACTTTGTAACAATTCAGGTCGTCTTTCAACTTCTGGTCAGTGATCACATGGAGGACTTCACACTATCTCTATTACAGCGTGGGCTGGCAAGAGGCGAGTGGGCAGGCGAAAGGGAATGGGTGGGCGAGAGGCGAGTGGGCAGGTGAGAGGGAATGGGTGGGCGAGAGGTGATGGGGACAGGCGAGAGGGTATGGGCGGGCGAGAGGTGATGGGGACAGGCAAGAGGGTATGGGCGGGCGAGAGGTGATGGGGACAGGCGAGAGGTGATGGAGGGCGAGAGGGTATGGGCGGGCGAGAGGGTATGGATGGGCGAGAGGTGATGGAGGGCGAGAGGGTATGGATGGGCGAGAGGGTATGGATGGGCGAGAGGGTATGGATGGGCGAGAGGTGATGGAGGGCGAGAGGGTATGGGCGGGCGAGAGGGTATGGACGGGCGAGAGGTGATGGAGGGCGAGAGGGTATGGACGGGCGAGAGGGTATGGGAGGGCGAGAGGGTATGGGCGGGCGAGAGGGTATGGGCGGGCGAGAGGGTATGGGCGGGCGAGAGGGTATGGGCGGGCGAGAGGGTATGGACGGGCAAGAGGTGATGGAGGGCGGACGAGGGAGTGTGGGCAGGCGAGAGGTAAGTGGGCGGGCAAGTGTGTGGGAGAGAGGGCGTCAGCGGCAAGAAGGAGTGGATGAGAGGTGATGGAAGTCGGGAGGGTGAGTGGGCGGGCGAGAGGCGTGGGTGGGTATGTTGATCATTTGGTCTATTTCCCACACTTGTGTGGGGTTTTAATCTCTCTTATATAGAAACATAGAAAATAGGTGCAGGAATAGGCCATGATGTCCTTCGAGCCTGCACCGCCATTCGATAAGATCATGGCTGATCATTCCCTCAGTACCCCTTTCCTGCTTTCTCTCCATACCCCTTGATCCCTTTAGCCGTATGGGCCATATCTAACTCCCTCTGGAATATATACAATGAACTGGCATCAACAACTCTCTGCGGCAGGGAACTCCACAGGTTAACAACTCTCTGAGTGAAGAAGTTTCTCCTCATCTCAGTCCTAAATGGCCTACCACTTATCCTAAGACTGTGCCCCCTGTTTCTGGACTTCCCCAACATCGGGAACAATCTTCCCGCATCTAACCTGTCTAGTCCCATTAGAATCTTATATGTTTCGATGAGATCCCCTCTCATCCTTCTAAACTCTAGTGTATAAAGGCCCAGTTGATCCAGTCTCCTCATAGGTCAGCCCAGCCATCCCAGGAATCAGTCTGGTGAACCTTCGCTGCACTCCCTCAATAGCAAGAATGTCCTTCCTCAGGCTAGGAGACCAAAACTGAACACAATATTCCAGGTGAGGCCTCACCAAGCCCTGTACAACTGCAGTAAGACCTCCCTGCTCCTATACCCAAATCCCCTAGCTATGAAAGCCAACATACCATTTGCCTTCTTCACCGCCTGCTGTACCTGCATGCCAACTTTCAATGACTGATGAACCATGACACCCAGGTCTCGTTGCACCTCCCCTTTTTCTAGTCTGCCGCTATTCAGATAATATTCTGCCCTCGTGTTTCTGCTCCCAAAATGGATAACCTCACACTTATTGCATCTGCCATGCATTTGCCCACTCACCTAACCTGTCCAACTCACCCTGCAGCCTCTTAGCGTCCCCTCAAAGCTCACACCACCACCCAGTTTAGTGTCATCTGCAAACTTGGAGATACTACACACAATTCCTTCATCCAAATCATTAATGTATATTGTAAACAGCTGGGGTCCCAGCACTGAGCCCTGCGGCACTCCACTAGTCACTGCCTACCATTCTGAAAAGGACCCGTTTATCCCGACTCTCTGCTTCCTGTCTGCCAACCAGTTCTCTATCCATGTCAGTACATTACCCCCAAAACCATGTGCTTTGATTTTGCACACCAATCTCTTGTGTGGGACCTTGACAAAAGTCTTTTGAAAGTCCAAATACACCACACCCACTGGTTCTCCCTTGTCCACTCTACTAGTTACATCCTCAAAAAATTCTAGAAGATTTGTCAAGCATGATTTCCCCTTCATAAATCCATGCAGACTTGGACCAATCCTGTCACTGCTTTCCAAATGTGCTGCTATTTCACCCTTAATAATTGATTCCAACATTTTCCACTGATGTCAGGTTAACCGGTCTATAATTACCTGTTTTCTCTCTCCCTCCCTTTTTAAAAAGTGGTGTTACATTAGCTGCCCTCCAGTCCATAGGAACTGATCCAGAGTCGATAGACTGTTGGAAAATGATCACCAATGCATCCACTATTTCTAGGGCCACTTCTTTAAGTACTCAGGGATGCAGACTATCAGGCCCCGGAGATTTATCGGCCTTCAATCCCATCAATTTCCCTAATACAATTTATCGGCGAATAAGGATATCCTTCAGTTCCTCCTTCTTACTAGACCCTCGGTCCCCTAGTACTTCCAGAAGGTAATTTGTGTCTTCCTTCGTGAAGACAGAACCAAAGCATTTGTTCAATTGGCCATTTCTTTGTTCCCCTTTATAAATTTATCTGACTCCGAATGCAAGGGACCTACGTTTGTCTTCACTAACCTTTTTCTCTTCACATATCTATAGAAGCTTTTGCGGTCAGTTTTTATGTTCCCAGCAAGCTTCCTCTCATACTCTATTTTCCCCCTCTTAATTAAACCCTTTGTTCTCCTCTGTTGAATTCTAAATTTCTCCCAGTCCTCAGGTTTGCTGTTTTTTCTGGCCAATGTATATGCCTCTTCCTTGGATTTAACACTATCCTTAATTTCCCTTGTTAGCCACGGTTGAGCCATCTTCCCCGTTTTATTTTTACTCCAGACAGGGATATACAATTGCTGAAGTTTATCCATGTGATCTTTAAATGTTTGCCATTGCCTATCCACCGTCAACCCTTTAAGTATCTTTTGCCAGTCTATTCTAGCCAATTCACGCCTCAAACCATCAAAGTTACCTTTCCTTAAGTTCAGGACCCTAGTTTCTGAATTAACTGTGTCACTCTCCATCTTAATAAAGAACTCTTCCCCAAGGGGCCTCGCACAACAAGATTGCTAATTAGTCCTTTCTCATTACACATCACCCAGTCTAGGATGGCCAGTTGGTTCCTCGACATATTGGTCTCGAAAACCATCCCTAATACATTCCAGGAAATCCTCCTCCACCGCATTGCTACCAGTTTGGTTAGCCCAATCAATATGTAGATTAAAGTCACCCATGATAACTGCTGTACCTTTATTGCACGCATCCCTAATTTCTTGTTTGATGCTGTCCCCAACCTCACTACTACTGTTTGGTGGCCTGTACACAACTCCCACTAGCGTTTTCTGCCCTTTGGTATTCCGTAGCTCCACCCATACCGATTTCACATCATCCAAGCTAATGTCCTTCCTTACTATTCCTCTTTAACCAGCAATGCTACCCCACCTCCTTTTCCTTTCTGTCTATCCTTCCTAAATGTTGAATACCCCTGGATGTTGAGTTCCCAGCCTTGGTCACCCTGGAGCCATGTTTCTGTGATGCCAATCACATCGTATCTGTTAACTGCTATCTGCGCAGTTAATTCGTCCACCTTATTCCGAATACTCCTCGCATTGAGGCACAGAGCCTTCAGGCTTGTCTTTTTTAACAAACTTTGCCCCTTTAGAATTTTGCTGTAATGTGGCCCTTTTTGTTTTTTGCCTTGGGTTTCTCTGCCCTCTACTTTTACTATTCTCCTTTGGTGAGATCACCGATTTAGTTACAATTTAAAAAAATTCATTCACAGTATGTGGGCGTCACTGGCCAGGCCAGCATTTATTGCCCATCCCGAACTGCCCCTCGAGAAGGTGGTGGTGAGATGCCTTCTTGAACCACTGCAGTCCCTGTATACCTCTCTGCCACTCTGTAGCGGTTTGATACGACTGAGTGTCTCGCTGGGCCATTTCAGAGGGCAGTTAAGAGTCAACCACATTGCTGTGGGTCTGGAGTCACATAGAAAGAAAAACTTTCATTTCTATAGCGCCTTTCACAACCACTGGATGTCCCAAAGCGCTTTACAGCCAATGAAGTACCTTTTGAAGTGTAGTCACTGTTGTAATGTGGGAAATACGGCAGCCAATTTGCACACAGCAAGATCCCACAAACAGCAATATGATAATGACCAAATAATCTGTTTTTGTGATGTTGATTGACCAAGACATCTGGGCTAACACCCTGCTCTTATTCAAAATAGTGCCATGGGATCTTTTACGACCACTTGAGAGGGCAGACGGGGCCTCGGTTTAACGTCTCATTTGAAAGACGGCACCTCCGACAATGCAGCACTCCCTCAGCACTGCACTCGAGTGTCCACCTAGATTTTTGTACTCAAGTCTCTGACTCAGGCAAGAGTGCTACCAACTGAGGCACAGTTGGCACATAGGGGCAAAAATTGCCCCCCGCCTGAAACGGGGCACACCCGTTTGAATGGTTTTTAACCACAGCTGTGATTCAGGTCGCCTCGTGAGTGAAATTCTGCTCTTTGTTGTTTTTTTACTTGGATCCAAAAGTTGTTGATAACGGGGTGTGGTGCAGAGTGACCGCCGTGATGACATCATCATGCCCCGCATCACCACGGCTCGCCTCTTGCCTGTTGGCGGCCCGGCCAAACCCAGGGGCATTATTATCGGCCTGACATGGCAGTCGGCCGACAAAAAAAACCAAAATGGCGGCAATGGCAGTGCGCCTGCCCCTTTAAGGGAAGCCGCACTGCCGTAACAGAAGGCCACAGCCTCACTGGACCAGCAGGGAAAACAGGTTTTGGCATCACCAGGCAGGCCGAAGATTTTCCGAGGGGAATGTCGCCATCGTGGAGGGGGGGGTAGATCGGCAGTGCACACGGTGACGATGTGCTTACCACGGATCGGTAGCAGTTGAGTGGCAGGGATGAGATCGGGGCACCGCCGGGAATACTTGGAAGGGCAATTGCGCAATCAGCGGCAATTCCAGCAAAAGTCAGCGGCCACTCTCTCCACACCGCACCGTTGCTGCTAATTTACGGCGGTAACAGGCCTCAAGGAGAGGGGCAATTTTAGCCCCATATAGGCCAGACCCAGTAAGATCTTGCAGATTTCCTTCCCTAAATTCGATCATTTCGTGGTCACCATTACTGATACTAGCTTTTTTTTAAATTCCAGATTTATTTAATTAACTGAATTTAAATTCCTCAGCTGCCGTGGTAGGATTTGAACTCATGTCTCTGGATCATTAGTCTAGGCCTCTGGATTACGAGTCCAGTAACATAATCACTTATGGTACCGTACCCTTTGTGCTGAGTTGAGGGCACTGGTGTTCTGGATCCACACCCTTTGGGTCTCATTTCACTTTGGAATCTCCCAGAAACAGCAGGAGGAGACTCGCTGGTCCCAGCAGTGTGGACCAGATTGGAACCAAGGTTCCAGATCTGAGCAATCGGTGAGCATGGTCACAACACCCAGTCCCTTGGTTTGGACTCTATCCCAGGTTTGAAACTGTGAAGGCGACACAGTCGAACAACTCAACCCCGCGTGTCACTGATCCCCGCCCCACAGCTGCTGGCCACTAGCAAAGGTAGTTGTTCATGTTTAGTTACTCCAATCACGACCACAAAGCGATGAGATCACATTCCTGAAATGAGCTCCTGCTCTAAGACAAGATGCTCATTCATGGGTCACCCAGATTTATTTCTTTCAAAGTGTGAATGCTTTTATTTATAAACCTGCAATGTTTTATTTTGGTTCCAAGTTCCTCCATGGTAACATTTTTGAAAGATTGAATTATTTTTGGACTGATTCAATGTTTAAGGTTTGACCAGAGCATCGCTCTGATTCACAGATGGGTTCTGAGTTCTGTGTTATTGAGATTTGATATTTTATATCTTATTTCACTTCCCACTCCAGCATTGCAGTGTTAGAGTGCACGTTTGTTCCTGGGACTCCCCCCACCTCTTGGGATGTGGGCATCGCTGGCAAGGCTAGCATTTGTTGCCCATCCCTGGTCGCCCTCACAAGGTGGTGGTGGTGAGCTAGTTTGATACACCCCAGAGGGCAGTCAGCTGTCGATATTACAACCACAGAAACTTTTAGCACAGAAGGAGGGCATTTGGCCCATCGTGCCTGTGCTGGGTCTTTGCTAGAGCAATCTAAAACAAATCCCATGGCCCTGATGTGCCAGCCGCCCCAATAATCCTGTATCTCCTGATTCAAACATGCACCCACTTTTCCCGTAAAGATTCAATGATTGAAATCATTCCATGCTTCAAGAAGTTGAGCAAGTTGGGCCTGTACTCATTGGAGTTTAGAAGAATGAGATCGTATTGAAATGTATAATTTTCTGAGGAGGCTTAATAGGGTGGATGTCGAGAGGATGTTTCCCCTCGTGGGAGATTCTAGAACTGAGGGCATAGTTTCAGAATAAGGGGCCGCCCATTTAAAATGTAAATGAGGAGGAATTTCTTCTCTCAGAGGGCCGTGAATCTTTGGAATTCTCTACCCCAGGGAGCTGTGGAGGCTGGGTCATTGAATATATTTAAGGCAGAGATGGACAGATTTTTGAACTATAGGGGAGTGAAGGGTTATGGGGAGCGGGATGGGAAGTGGAGCTGAGCCCAAGATCAGGTCAGCCATGATCATATTGAATGGCGGAGCAGGCTCGAGGGGCCGAATGGCTGACTCCTGCTCCTATTTCTTATGTTCTTCAATATCACTCTGTGTAATTTCTCCAAATCGCTCTCCAACTCTCTTAGTGATCATTTTAATTTGCTGTCACTGCTAGTCCAGTCAGTGGAAATAGTCTTTCCCGATTCACTATTAAAACCCTTCATGATTTAAAAATCTCCTCTTCGCTTTCTGAGCTCCAGTGGGAACAGTCTGAGTATCATGAGTCACTCATTCTCATCCCTGCCAACTTCCTCATTCATGCTGATTAAACTTGGGAACAGGAACTTGAACAGTTTATAAGAACATAAGAATTAGGAACAGGAGTAGGCCATCTAGCCCCTCGAGCCTGCTCCGCCATTCAACAAGATCATGGCTGATCTGGCCGTGGACTCAGCTCCACTTACCCGCCCGCTCCCCGTAACCCTTAATTCCCTTATTGGTTAAAAATCTATCTATCTGTGACTTGAACACATTCAATGAGCTAGCCTCAACTGCTTCCTTGGGCAGAGAATTCCACAGATTCACAACCCTCTGGGAGAAGAAATTCCTTCTCAACTCTGTTTTAAATTGGCTCCCCCGTATTTTGAGGCTGTGCCCCCTAGTTCTAGTCTTCCCGACCAGTGGAAACAACCTCTCTGCCTCTATCTTGTCTATCCCTTTCATGATTTTAAATGTTTCTATAAGATCACCCCTCATCCTTCTGAATTCCAACAAGTAAAGATCCAGTCTACTCAATCTATCATCATAAGGTAACCCCCTCATCTCCGGAATCAGCCTAGTGAATCGTCTCTGTACGCCCTCCAAAGCCAGTATATCCTTCCTTAAGTAAGATGACCAAAACTGCATGCAGTACTCCAGGTGCGGCCTTACAAATACCCTATACAGTTGCAGAAGGACCTCCCTGCTTTTGTACTCCATCCCTCTTGCAATGAAGGCCAACATTCCATTCGCCTTCCTGATTACCTGCTGCACCTGCAAACTAACTTTTTGGGATTTATGCACAAGGACCCCCAGGTCCCTCTGCACCGCAGCATGTTGTAATTTCTCCCCATTCAAATAATATTCCCTTTTACTGTTTTTTTTCCCAAGGTGGATGACCTCACACTTTCCGACATTGTATTCCATCTGCCAAACCTTAGCCCATTCGCTTAACCTATCCAAATCTCTTTGCAGCCTCTCTGTGTCCTCTACACAACCCACTTTACCACTAATCTTTGTGTCATCTGCAAATTTTGTTACACTACGTTCTGTCCCCTCTTCCAGGTCATCTATGTATATTATAAACAGTTGTGGTCCCAGCACCGATCCCTGTGGCACACCACTAACCACCGATTTCCAACCCAAAAAGGACCCATTTATCCCGACTCTCTGCTTTCTGTTCGCCAGCCAATTCTCTATCCATGCTAATACATTTCCTCTGACTCCGCGTACCTCTATCTTCTGCAGTAACCTTTTGTGTGGCACCTTATCGAATGCTTTTTGGAAATCTAAATACACCACATCCATCGGTACACCTCTATCCACCATGCTCGTTATATCCTCAAAGAATTCCAGTAAATTAGTTAAACATGATTTCCCCTTCATGAATCCATGCTGCGTCTGCTTGATGGCACTATTCCTATCTAGATGTCCCGCTATTTCTTCCTTAATGATAGTTTCAAGCATTTTCCCCACTACAGATGTTAAACTAACCGGCCTATAGTTACCTGCCTTTTGTCTGCCCCCTTTTTTAAACAGAGGCGTTACATTAGCTGCTTTCCAATCCGCTGGTACCTCCCCAGAGTCCAGAGAATTGTGGTAGATTATAACGAATGCATCTGCTATAACTTCCGCCATCTCTTTTAATACCCTGGGATGCATTTCATCAGGACCAGGGGACTTGTCTACCTTGAGTCCCATTAGCCTGTCCAGCACTACCCCCCTAGTGATAGTGATTGTCTCAAGGTCCTCCCTTCCCACATTCCTGTGACCAGCAATTTTTGGCATGGTTTTTGTGCCTTCCACTGTGAAGACCGAAGCAAAATAATTGTTTAAGGTCTCAGCCATTTCCACATTTCCCATTATTAAATCCCCCTTCTCATCTTCTAAGGGATCAACATTTACTTTAGTCACTCATTTCCATTTTATATATCGGTTAAAGTTTTTACTATCCGTTTTTATGTTTTGCGCAAGTTTACCTTCGTAATCTATCTTTCCTTTCTTTATTGCTTTTTTAGTCATTCTTTGTTTAAAATTTTCCCAATCCTCTAGTTTCCCACTAACCTTGGTCACCTTATACGCATTGGTCTTTGATTTGATACTCTCCTTTATTTCCTTGGTTATCCACAGCTGGTTATCTCTTCTCTTACCGCCCTTCTTTTTCACTGGAATATATTTTTGTTGCGCACTATGAAAGAGCTCCTTAAAAGTCCTTCACTGTTCCTCAATTGTGCCACCGTTTAGTCTGTGTTTCCAGTCTACTTTAGCCAACTCTGCCCTCATCCCACTGTAGTCCCCTTTGTTTAAGCATAGTACGCTCGTTTGAGACACTACTTCCTCACCCTCAATCTGTATTACAAATTCAACCATACTGTGATCACTCATTCCGAGAGGATCTTTTACTAGAAGATCGTTTATTTTTCCTGTCTCATTACAGAGGACCAGATCTAAGATAGCTTGCTCCCTTGTAGGTTCTGTTACATACTGTTCTAAGAAACAATCCCGTAAGCATTCTATGAATTCCTCCTCCAGGCTACCCCGTGCGATTTGAGTTGACCAATCGATATGTAGGTTAAAATCCCCCATGATTACTGCCGTTCCTTTTTCACATGCCTCCATTATTCCCTTGATTATTGCCCGCCCCACCGTGAAGTTATTATTTGGGGGCCTATAAACTACGCCCACCAGTGACTTTTTCCCCTTACTATCTCTAATCTCCACCCACAATGATTCAACATTTTGTTCATTAGAGCCAATATCGTCTCTCACAACTGCCTTGATATCATCCTTTATTAACAGAGCTACCCCACCTCCTTTCCCTTCTTGTCTATCTTTCTGAATCGTCAGATACCCCTGTATGTTTAATTCCCAGTCTTGGCCACCCTGCAACCACATTTCTGTAATGGCCACCAAATCATACCCATTTGTAATGATTTATGCCGTCAACTCATTTACTTTATTTCGAATGCTGCGTACATTTATGTAGAGTGTTTTAATCCTAGTTTTTAAACCATGATTTCTAGTTTTGACCCCTCCTCCAGCCCCTTTATATTCAGTGGCCCTTTTTGTTTTTTGCCTTGGGTTTCTCTGCCCTCCACTTTTACTCATGTCCTTTCTGTCTTTTGCTTTTGTCTCCTTTTTGTTTCCCTCTGTCTCCCTGCATTGGTTCCCATCCCCCTGCCATATTAGTTTAACTCCTCCCCAACAGCACGAGCAAACACTCCCCCTAAGACATTGGTTCTGGTCCTGCCCAGGTGCAGACCGTCCGGTTTGTACTGGTCCCACCTCCCCCAGAGCCTGTTCCAATGCCCCAGGAATTTGAATCCCTCCCTGCTGCACCACTCCTCAAGCCACGTATTCATCTGAGCTATCCTGCGATTCCTACTCTGACTAGCACGTGGCACTGGTAGCAATCCCGAGATTACTACTTTTGAGGTCCTACTTTTTAATTTAGCTCCTAGCTCCTTAAATTCGTCTCGTAGGACCTCATCCCTTTTTTTACCTATATCGTTGGTACCAATGTGCACCACGACAACTGGCTGTTCTCCCTCCCTTTTTAGAATGTCCTCCACCCGCTCTGAGACATCCTTGACCCTTGCACCAGGGAGGCAACATATCATCCTGGAAATATCAACCAGGAAATATCATTGGTCGAGAGGATCAGACTAGGGTCGGCAGCCCTTTAGTGAACTGAATTCAAATTCTAAATCTGCCATAATCTACTGGATCACTAGCCCAGGTGCCTGGATCACTAACCCAAGTCCCTGGATCACTGGCCCAGTAACATGACCACTGGCCTCTAGTATTCCTTCTCATCTTAAGCCAGGGGCCGAGCTCAAGAACTAGACTGGGCTGCACAGGGTCAGAGGACATGTGTTTACATTGGTGCTGTTAACAATTTATTGAATGTTCAATAAGTCATCATCATCATAGGCAGTTCCTCGAAACGTAATACAATAATGAACAACTACAGTAAATATTAATAATTCATATTTATTATGGTACACAGCACTAAGTGTAAAATGGATTTCTCTTTAACAATCAGGGGCTTGTTTCATATTTTAGAAATTTCCAGACCGCAAACAGAAGGTGGTGTTCTAGATCATCGCTTGAGCTTTGCTTGTGTTTCCTGTTCAATTCTGTCAGTTCCTGGTGTGAGCAGCAATCTACAGAACACAACACACAGTGGGTCAGTCTGACTCTGAAAGGGAAAGAATATAAGAAACATAAGAATTAGGAGCAGGTGTTGGCCATCTGGCCCCTCGAGCCTGCTCCGCCATTCAATACGATCAAGGCTGATCTACCTTAATTCCACTTTCCCGCCCGATCCCCATATCCTTTGATTCACTTAATATTCAAAAATCTAGCGATCTCTGTCATGAATATACTCAATGACTGAGCCTCCACAGCCCTCTGGGATAGAGAACTCCAAAGATTCACCTCCCTCTGAGTGAAGAAATTCCTCCTCATCTCAGTCCTAAATGGCCGACCCCTTATCCTGAGACTGTGACTCCTGGTTCTCGACTCCCCAGCCCGGGGAAACATCCTCCCTGCATCTACCCTGTCAAACCCTGTAAAAATGTTGTACGTTTCAATGAGATCACCTCTCATTCTTCTAAACTCTAGAGAAAGATTTTGAGTCAGACCTGGAAACCAAGTAAAGTAGGGAGAGGAGGCAGTCACCTCACGGAGAGGAATGAAAAGACTGAGTGTGCATCAAACCCTTCAACAGAAAGTAGGAAGTGGTTCAGTGATATTCCTTGAAGTACTCTGCCGTGTGTTGTCCCACTCGTCGAACGTACTCATACAGGCCTCGCTTCTCCCCCAATCAGCAGGGGCGGGGGGGAAGGGGGTTCTGTCAGGGTCAGACAGTGGAGGTGCTTGACAGTTCTGGTGGGGAAAGATCTGGACAGTGTGTGTTTTGAGTTTGGCAGAACCGCAGTGAGTTTCGTCTCTTTTCTAACGGCATTCTTTACTTTACTTTTTTCCCCTTTCCCCTTTCTACTTTCTATAGACTTCCCCGAGCCTTCTCACCATCTTACGAAGAGTTTGCATTTCTACATTGCCTTTCATGGCATTAGAACCTCCCAAAGCACTTTACAGCCAATGAAGAACTTTTGAATGTAAATGTAGACAATTTGCGCACAGCAAGCTCCCACAATCAGCAATGTGAAAATGACCAGATAGTCTGTTTATTATTGAGGGTTAAATATTGGCCAGGATACCAGGGAGAACTCCCATGCTCTTCTAACAGCGCAATGGAATCTTTTACATCCACCTGAGAGAGCTGACAGGGCCTCAGTCTAACGTTTCTCCTCTCCGCCTCTTTACATCCTTCCTCCTTAAAATCTACCTCTTTGACCAAGCTTTTCGTCATTTCCTCTAATTTCTCCTCATGCTGCTCAGTGTCAAATATAATCTTGTGAAGTGCCTTGGGATGTTTTACTATGTTGAAGATGCTATATAAATACAAGTTGTTGTTTCATCCGAAAGATGGCACCTCCAACAGTGCAGCGCTCCCTCAGTACTGTCCCTCCGACAGTGCAGCCCTCCCTCAGTACTGCCCCTCCGACAGTGCAGCGCTCCCTCAGTACTGTGCCTCCAACAGTGCGCCGCTCCCTCAGTACTGCCCCTCCGACAGTGCGGCACTCCCTCAGTACTGCCCCTCCGACAGTGCGTCGCTCCCTGAGTACTGCCCCTCCGAAAGTGTGGCGCTCCCTCAGTACTGCCCCTCCGACAGTGCAGCACTCCCTCAGTACTGCCCCTCCGACAGTGCGGCACTCCCTCAGTACTGCCCCTCCGACAGTGCAGCGCTCCCTCAGTACTGTCCCTCCAGCAGTGCGCCGCTCCCTCAGTACTGCCCCTCCGACAGTGCGGCACTCCCTCAATACTGCCCCTCCGACAGTGCGGCACTCCCTCAGTACTGCCCCTCCGACAGTGCGGCGTTCCCTCAGCACTGCCCCTCCGACAGTGCGGCGCTCCCTCAGCACTGCCCCTCCGACAGTGCGGCGCTCCCTCGGCACTACAATGGGAGTGTCCGCCTGGATTATGGCTCAAGTCTCTGGAGTGGGATCTTGTGGCTCAGAGGAGAGAGCACATAGAAACATAGAAATTGGTGCAGGAGTAGGCCATTCGGCCCTTCGAGCCTGCACCACCATTCAATAAGATCATGGCTGATCATTCCCTCAGTACCCTTTTCTGCTTTCTCTCCATACCCCTTATCCCTTTAGCCGTATGGGCCATATCTAACTCCCTCTTGAATATATCCAATGAACTGGCATCAACAACTTTCTGTGGCAGGGAATTCCACAGGTCAACAACTCTCTGAGTGAAGAAGTTTCTCCTCATCTCGGTCCTAAATGGCATACCCCTTATCCTTAGACTGTAACCCCTGGTTCTGGACTTCCCCAACATCGGGAACATTCTTCCTGCATCTAACCTGTCCAGGCCTGTCAGAATCTTATATTTATCCAAGAGATCCCCTCTCATCCTTCTAAATTCCAATGTATAAAGGCCCAGTTGATCCAGCCTCTCCTCATATGTCAGTCCTGCCATCCCGGGAATCAGTCTGATGAACTTCGCTGCACTCCCTTAATAGCAAGAACGTCCTTCCTGAGATTAGGAGACCAAAACTGAACACAATATTCCAGGTGAGGCCTCACCAAGGCCCTGTACAACTGCAGTAAGACCTCCCTGCTCCTATACTCAAATCCCCTCGCTATGAAGGCCAACATACCATTTGCCTTCTTCACGGCCTGCTGTACCTGCATGCCAACTTTCAATGACTGATGTACCATGACACCCAGGTCTCGTTGCACCTCCCCTTTTCCTAATCTGACGCCATTCAGATAATATTCTGCCTTCACGTTTTTGCCACCAAAGTGGATAACCTCACATTTATCCACATTATATTGCATCTGCCATGTGTTTACCCATTCACCTAACCTGTCCAAGTCACTCTGCAGCCTCTTAGCATCCTCCTCACAGCTCACACCGCCACCCAGTTTAGGGTCATCTGCAAACTTGGAGATATTACTCTCAATTCCTTCATCTAAATAATTAATGTATATTGTAAATCCCAGCACTGAGCCCTGCGGCACCTCACTAGCCACTGCCTGCCATTCTGAAAAGAACCCGTTTATCCCGACTCTCTGCTTCCTGTCTGCCAACCAGTTCTCTATCCATGTCAATACATGTGCTTTGATTTTTCACACCAATCTCTTGTGTGAGACCTTGTCAAAAGTCTTTTGAAAGTCCAAATACACCACATCCACTGGTTCTCCCTTGTCCACTCCACTAGTTACATCCTCAAAAAATTCTAGAAGATTTGTCAAGCATGATTTCCCCTTCATAAATCCATGCTGACTTGGACCGATCCTGTCACTGCTTTCCAAATGCGCTACTATTTCATCTTTAATAATTGATTCCAACATTTTCCCCACTGCTGATGTCAGGCTAACCGGTCTATAATTACCCGTTTTCTCTTTCCCTCCTTTCTTAAAAAATTGTGTTACATTAGCTACCCTCCAGTCCATAGGAACTGATCCAGAGTCGATAGACTATTGGAAAATGATCACCAATGCATCCACTATTTCTCGGGCCACTTCCTTAAGTACTCTAGGAAGACAGAACCAAAGACTATCAGGCCCTGGGGATTTATCAGCCTTCAATCCCATCAGTTTCCTTAGCACAATTTCCTGATTAATAAGGATTTCCTTCGGTTCCTCCTTCTCACTACACCCTTGGTCCCCTAGTATTTCTGGAACGTTATTTGTGTCTTCCTTCGTGAAGACAGAACCAAAGTAGTTGTTCAATTGGTCTGCCATTTCTTTGTTTCCCATTATAAATTCACCTGATTCTGACTGCAAGGGACCTACATTTGTTTTCACTAATCTTTTTCTCTTCACATATCTATAGAAGCTTTTGCAGTCAGTTTTTATATTCCCGGCAAGCTTCCTCTATACTCTATTTTCCCCCTCCTAATTAAACCTCTAGACCCTCAGATTGTCACGGTCACCTGACCATCAGTGACCAGCAGTTGCTCCTGGCAACAGAAGCCCCTGACGGACGATTAGCACCTTTAGATTGACCAATGGGCATTCACTCCGAATTACGACCCGTATTGACGAGGCTGAACGGAGCAGAATGGCTAGTAATTCAGCAGAAAGTCTCGGAGTTTGGTCGGAGGAATATGGAGTCCTCTTATTCTTGGAACATAAAGAACTAAATGGGAAAAAGCAGCAAAGAGATCTGGAAACCAGAATACATAAATCAGTGAAAGTAGCGACACAAGTTAATCATTACGTGGATTACCCAGGATATACGAAACAGAAACCGTCCATTCAGCCCAACCAGTCCATGCCGGTGTTTATGCTCCACTCGAGCCTCCTCCCGTCTTTCCCCATCTAAAACTAGCAGCATAACCCTCTATTCCCTTCTCCCCCATATGCTTGTCTAGCCTCCCCTAATGCATCGATATTATTCGCCTCAACCACTCCCTGTGGGAGCAAGCTCCACATTCTCACCGCTCTTACATCATAGAATAGTATAGCACAGAGGAAGGCCATTCAGCCCATCCAGTCTGCGTCGGTTACAGGCTGGGGAGGGCGAGGTGGGGAATTCGAGTCGGAGGAGCCTTGTGTGGAATATAAACACCTGTGCTGTACATTCTACATAATGTCACAATGTAGAAAACATCAGCTTCAGGAAGATGAAGGGGGCGATAATGAAAAGGGGCTGGAGGAGGAGGTGCAGACCAGAGAGAAAGGGGGTCGGAACAGTCAGTGGACAAAGGACACCACCACTTCTATCAATCAATAAAATCTAACACATCCAAGTATAGTCATTCGAGACTGGCAGCATCCTCACAAAGTCCCTCAGTGACTTTGGGTGCTCGTATAAAACGGGCGAAATTAGATCACCCACCCATTATACACCCACCCATTATACACCCTCCCATTATACACCCACCCATTATACACCCTCCCATTATACACCCACCCGTTATACACCCTCCCATTATACACCCACCCATTATACACCCTCCCATTATACACCCACCCGTTATACACCCTCCCATTATACACCCACCCGTTATACACCCTCCCATTATACACCCACCCGTTATACACCCTCCCATTATACACCCACCCGTTATACACCCTCCCATTATACACCAACCCGTTACACAACCTCCCATTATACACCCACCCGTTATACACCCACCCATTATACACCCACCCGTTATTCACCCTCCCATTATACAGCCACCCGTTATACACCCTCCCATTATACACCCACCCGTTACACACCCTCCCATTATACACCCACCCGTTATACACCCACCCATTATACACCCACCCGTTATACACCCTCCCATTATACACCCACCCGTTACACACCCGCCTATTATACACCCGCCCGTTATACACCCGCCCATTATACACCAACCCGTTATACACCCTTCCATTATACACCCACCCGTTATACACCCTCCCATTATACACCAACCCGTTACACATCCTCCCATTATACACCCACCCGTTACACACCCGCCTATTATACACGCGCCCGTTATACACCCGCCCATTATACACCAACCCGTTACACATCCTCCCATTATACACCCACCCGTTATACACCCACCCATTATACACCCACCCGTTATACACCCTCCCATTATACACCCACCCGTTACACACCCGCCTATTATACACCAACCCGTTACACATCCTCCCATTATACACCCACCCGTTACACACCCGCCCATTATACACCCGCCCGTTATACACCCTCACATTATACACCCCGCCCGTTACATACACACCCGCCCATTACATACCTGCCGTTACACACCCACCCATTACACACCCTCCCATTATACACCCACCTGTTACACCCGCCCATTATATACCCACCCGTTATACACCCTCCCATTATACATCCCGCCCGTTACATACACCCCGCCTATTACACCCCGCCCATTACATACCCGCCCATTACACATCCGCCCGTTATACACCCGCCCATTATACACCAACCCGTTACACATCCTCCCATTATACACCCACCCGTTACACACCCGCCTATTATACACCCGCCCATTATACACCCGCCCATTATACATCAACCCGTTATACACCCTTCCATTATACACCCACCCATTATACACCCTCCCATTATACACCAACCCGTTACACACCCTCCCATTATACACCCACCCGTTATACACCCTCCCATTATACACCCACCCGTTACACACCCTCCCATAATACACCCGCCTATTATACACCCGCCCGTTATACACCCGCCCATTATACACCAACCCGTTACACACCCTCCCATTATACACCCATCCGTTACACACCCGCCTATTATACACCCGCCCGTTATACACCCGCCCATTATACACCCACCCATTACACACCCACCCATTATACACCCACCCGTTACACACCCTCCCATTATACACCCACCCGTTACACACCCGCCCATTATACACCCACCCGTTACACACCCTCCCATTATACACCCACCCGTTACACACCCGCCTATTATACACCCGCCCGTTATACACCCGCCCATTATACACCCACCCATTACACACCCACCCATTATACACCCACCCGTTACACACCCTCCCTTTATACACCCACCCGTTACACACCCGCCCATTATACACCCACCCGTTACACACCCTCCCATTATACACCCACCCGTTACACACCCGCCCATTATACACCCACCCGTTACACACCCGCCCATTATACACCCACCCGTTACACGCCCTCCCATTATACACCCACCCGTTATACACCCGCCTATTATACACCCACCCGTTACACACCCTCCCATTATACACCCACCCGTTATACACCCGCCCATTATACACCCATCCGTTACACACCCTCCCATTATACACCCACCCGTTATACACCCGCCCGTTATACACCCACCCGTTACACACCCGCCCATTATACACCCACCAGTTGCACACATTCCCATTACACACCCACCCATTACACACCCTCCCATTATACACCAACCCGTTATACACCCTCCCATTATACACCCACCCGTTACACACCCGCCCATTATACACCCACCCGTTATACACCCTCACATTATACACCCCGCCTGTTACATACACACCCGCCCATTACACACCTGCCCGTTACACACCCACCCATTATACACCCTCTCATTATACACCCGCCCGTTATATACCCGCCCGTTATATACCCACTCGTTATACACCCTCCCATTATACATCCCGCCCGTTACATACACCCCGCCTATTACACACCCGCCCATTACATACCCACCCATTACACATCCGCCCGTTATACACCCACCCGTTATACACCCCACCACTTATATACCCCACCCGTTATACACATGGCCATTATACACCCCGCCCGTTATACACCCCGCCCGTTATACACATGGCCATTATATACCCCGCCCGTTATACACATGCCCATTATACACCCCGCCCGTTATACACCCCGCCCGTTATATACCTGCCCGTCACATCATGCCCGTTATACACCCACCCATTATACTCCCGTCTGTTATATTTGCTGGAGTTCTTTGAGGATGTAACGAGCAGGTTGGATAAGGGGGAACCAGTGGATGTGGTGTATTTGGATTTCCAGAAGGCATTCGATAAGGTGCCACATAAGAGGTTACTGCACAAGATAAAAGCTCACAGGGTTGGGGGCAATATATTAGCATGGATAGAGGATTGGCTAACTAACGGAAAACAGAGAGTCGGGATAAATGGGTCATTTTCCGGTTGACAAACAGTGACTAGTGGACCGCAGGGATCAGTGCTGGGTCCTCAACTATTTACAATTTATATTCATGACTTGGATGAAGGGACTGAGTGTAATGTAGCCAAGTTTGCTGATGATACAAAGATGGGTGGGAAAGCAAATTGTGAGGTGAACACAAATAATTTGAAAAGGGATGTAGACAGGCTAAGTGAGTGGGCAAAAATTTGGCAGATGGAGTATAATGTGGGAATATGTGAGGTTATCCACTTTAGCAGAAATAACAGCAAAGCAAATTATAATTTAAATGGAGAAAAATTGCACAGTGCTGCAGTAGAGAGAGACCTGGGGGTCCTTGTACATGAAATACAAAAAGTTAGTATGCAGATACAGCAAGCAATCAGGAAGGCAAATGGAATGTTGGCCTTTATTTCAAGGGGGATGGAATATAAAAGCAGAGAAGTCCTGCTACAACTGCACGGGGTATTGGTGAGGCCACACCTGGAGTACTGCGTACAGTTTTGGTCTCCGTATTTAAGGAAGGATATACTTGCATTGGAGGCTTTTCAGAGAAGGCTCACTAGGTTGATTCTGGAGATGAGTGGTTTGACTTATGAAGATAGATTGAGTAGGTTGGGCCTATACACATTGGAATTCAGAAGAATGAGAGGTGATCTTATCGAAACATATAAGATAATAAGGGGGGCTAGACAAGGTGAATGCAGAAATGATATTTTCACTCATAGGGGAAACTAAAACTAGGGGACATGGTCTTAAAATAAGGGGCCGCCCATTTAAAACTGAGAGGAAGAGGAATTTCTTCTCTCAGAGGGCTGTAAATCTGTGGAATTCTCCGCCCCAGAGAGCTGTGGAGACTGGGTCATTAAATATATTTAAGGCGGAGATAGATTTTTGAGCAATAAGGGAGTAAAGTGTTATGGGGAGCGGGCAGGGAAGTGGAGCCAAGTCCATGATCAGTTCAGTCATGATCTTATTGAATGGCGGAGCAGGCTCGAGGGGCTGAATGGCCGACTCCTGCTCCTATTTCTTATGTTCTAAGATCTGATTGGCATCTCCATGTTGCAAACTACCAGAAGTGAGAGAGTGTTGGTGGGGAAGTGGTGACCGTTGATAACGTGATTTGGGCAGGAAATGCGATCTGCTCTTCCTGAAATGTCTCAGCTTGCATAGCTGTGTGTACCATGATATTTCCCCTTGAAGAAATAGTTGCTGAATGTTGGGACAATGCAATAACTGTAAGATATTGGCTCAGTAGGCAGCACTCTTGCATCAGAAGGTTGTGGGTTCAAACCCCAGTCCAGGGACTTGAACAGAGGCTGACACTCTAGTGCAGTGCTGAAGGAGTGCTGCACTGTCAGAGGGGCCGTCTTTTGGGTGAGACGTTAAACCGAGGCCCTGTCTACTCTCTCAGGTGGATGTAAAAGATCACAGGACACTATTTGAAGAGCAGGGTGTCCTGGGGCCAATATTTACCCCTTCAATTAACATCGCTAAAGCAAATTATCTGGTCAGTGGCTCATTGCTGTTTGTGGGACCTTGTTGCGCACAAACTGGCTGCCACATTTCCTACATTACAACAGTCACTACACTTCAATAATACTTCATTGGGACGCTCTGAGGTTGTGAAAGGTGCTTTATAAATGCAAGCTCTTTCTTTTAGTACTTTGAGAAAGAATGTGAAGTTGACATTTCCTGTGATGAACTTTGTGTTGCCACCTGTACTCTGGCTCCACTTGGCCCCACTCCCTTCACACTCCTGCTTTCCTTCTGTTATGATGCGGTCTTGTTTGTGGGGTCGCTCAAGTGCACATGAGTGGGATAAACACTCTCTCCCCCCAAGAATTTCCACCCCAGCTAAGTGCATGAATCCCGGGAAGATGAGATGTGGCAGTGCGCTGTGCCTTTAAATGATGTGACGGCTGGCAGTAGCCCTTGTGAAAGTCATGCAAGTTGACGGAATGCGTTTGAACAAAGGAGCTGCCCAATTACCCACATTACAGTTGTTCAAAATCATACAAAGTTTTACAAAGTATTACAAAGTTTTACTCAGTATTCACAGCACAGAAACAGGCCATTCGGCCCATGAGTCCGTGCTGGGGTTTATGCCCCACCGCTCTGTGCCAGGGTTTATGCCCCACCGCTCCGTGCCGGGGTTTATGCTCCACACCAGCCCCCTCCCACCCCTCTCCATCTCCCCCCATCACCATATCCTTCTATTCCTTTCTCCCTCATGTATTTATCCAGCTTCCCCTTAAATACATCGATACTATTCGCCTCAACCCCTCCCTGTGGCAGCGAGTTCCACATTCTCACCACTCTCTGGGTAAAGAAGTTTCTCCTGAATTCCCCATTGGGTTTATGGCCCTGAGTTCTGGTTTCACCCACAAGTGGAAGCATCTTCTGTACGTCTACCCTATCAAACCCTTTCATAATCTTGAAAACCTCTATCGGAGCACCCCTCGGCCTTCTCTTTTCTGCAGAAGATCCTCAGGAGGTTCAGTCGTTGCTAACGAGTATAACCTCTCAGTTCCAGTATCATTCTTGTAAATCTTTTTTGCACCTACCCCAGTACACCTCTATTTCCGTCTTGTAATATGGAGACCAGAACTGTTCATAGTGCTCCAAGTGTGGGCTGACCAAGGTTCTATAAATGTTTAACATATCTGTTCCCTAACTTCTTTTAATATGTGTGAATGCAATCGATCTGGACTAAGGGTTTTATCTTCTCTAACTTTGATTGGTCTATCAATTATTGATAGAATAAATAAGGATAAACTGTTTCCTGTGGCAGGAGGGTCAGTAACCAGTGTGTTACGTCCATAATGTACCTCTGAATGACTCCACGAGGCAATGTGTTGTACTCAAACTGTAGTGACCTTGGTCCTTTAGTCGTAACTCCAGAGTGAGGCAGCTGCATGGTGGCTCCCCTCTAATACAGCCCCTGCCACCAGGGCAGGAAACCCTGGTCTCCACCAGTTGCACCCTCTAGTGGTGCCAGCATAGTATATACACAGTGTAAACCTTATTGATAGTACATCAGGTAACAAGTCTCCATCTTAAGCAACTATACAGTGACTACACAGAGAGTATATCTATAGTCTGCATATATAACATCACTCTCCCCCAAGTACTTTGTGCCAATTGCCTTTGCACTATGTGCTCTGGCTTAGCTCTCCCCAGACTTAAATGCCAATAGCCCTTGCACCTTGGCTGTGCTTTGGCTTGGCTCTCTCCCTGTTAACCCCCAAGTCCTTTTGCCACAACGTTGGGTAGTGGTTACCAGTTTGGATGGTTCGATGATGCAGTGGAGGTTCCAGTGGGTTTTGGGTGTGATCCATGTGTGTATCCATGGCTACATACATCCATTTACCGCCCCCACAGCGAGATCATGCAGCTGGCCCGTTACATTAACATAGACGATCGGACACAGTACAAAGAAAAGAAGGAAAAAAAACAGTTTGTATCGTGACACCTTGGTTCAGTGACTTATATTTGTTACATTTTACGGTTGTGCTCCAGGATTGGGTAGATTACATTCATGGTTCAGTCATGGTCAGTACTGAGGTAGCAGTACAGGTATGTGAGGATGCTGGTTCCAGAGTAACCAGACAGGGTGCTAGTCGTCTGATACTGGCGCTGTGCCCCCTGCTAGTGGGGTGGGGTTGGTTCGCTTACCTTGCCAGGACTCTGGGCCTGTGCCGTTGCCTAGTGGTGGGCAGAGCCACAGATGTGTGTGGCTACCATGTCCTCCTTTGAGGGCTGCAGAATCTTCTGCCTGCTCTCTCACGGTGTTGGGAACCTGGCTGTTCCAGGTCCCGTTTGGGGAACTCACTGGTTCTGACCTTTCGCTCCCGGACATGGCCGAGGTAGCGACTGGGTCTGGGGGCTGCGTTGTCTCCACCCGGGCGGTGGGTAACGGCGGCCGACTGCGCGTATTGGCGGCGTTTTCGTTTCCAGGTCTGTGGTGAATAGTGCCATCGGGAGCCTGCAGCGTGGGATAGACCTGGGGCAGGGTATCAGGATCAGCGCCTTTACCCTCCCGAATTCGCTTGCTTGCTACTTTTAGGAACACTCTATTCCCGACATCTCGCAACAACATTTTGTTCACAATCTTAATCGGTTCGTTACATTGATTGCCATGCATACAATGTCTCTTTAAGTTCAATTGTTTGCAGGTCTCCTTTAAAAGAATCCTGCTGGCTTTGCCCCTGTCAAATCCTTTGTTAGACACCACGTGTTGGTCCCTCAGCGTTGCACCTCTTGATCTGGCCGTGGCCATCTTTTTTTCCAGCCACGCTGCCCCTCACTGCAGCAGGGACACCACCTTGCCTCTGTCCTCGAGGTCGACTGCCTTGATCTTTCTCTCCTGCGATTCTGCCACAAAAGCTGGAAGAGTGCCTGTGAATTCGATCTTCCTCCCCAGGAGTCCTGCCACTGGAGCTGGGAAGGTACTTTTAGGTTGTTCCGGTCGGATCATTGCCACACAGTCGTGATGGACGGTCTGTGCCTCAGGAGCTGCGCTGGTCTGTTCTCTGGTGCCTGGCCCAAGCGAAGGTGAGGTTTTGCTCTGCCTCTGAGCATGGGGGGCATTGATTGCTGGACTGAAGAGATCTTCCCATTTCCACTGGATCTTCCCCATCAACCTTCTTCTGAGTAGCATTGGGACCTTCACCTGCAACAATCCACAGAGGTAACTTGTGCACCACGCCATTATGGATTACACTTATATCCGCACCACCAAGGATTGGGATCGGCTCCTTGGTGTAGGTGCGCAACTTTTCCTGTACTGGAACCAGCTCGGGTCGTTTTTCGTTCCATAGCCTCTCAAAGGCATCCTGGCTAATCACTGACTGGCTTGTTCCTGTGTCCACTTCCATGAAGACAGGAACACCGTTTATCTTGACTTCCATCTTCACTAGAGGACAAATGGTGGTACACGTATACACTCCATACACTTCTTCTTGGGGCTGAGCTGCCTCTCTGGCCAAATCATCATATTCCCCGCTGGATTCAAAGTCGTCTACCAACTCCTCTGCTAGACAGTGAGTCGTATTTCTTTCACACATACGCTGGAGGTAGCCCTTCGTGTTACAGGCTTTGCATACGTACTCAGCAAACCGACACTGGTGAGCCCTATGGTTTCCTCTGCAACGCCAGCATGGTGCTACTCAATTAGCACCCCTCGGCAGACTCTGAGTTCTGGAACCCTGAGGTCTGTGCTCTCTGCCCTGGGCAGGGCCACGTTCTACAGTCTTGCCTGTGAAAGACACAATTCTGTGTACAGTACTTGCCGGGTTTGAGTCCACAGGATGAATAATTTGCTTGGTGCTGTAGGTCGAGGTCATGAATGCCTGATTGAAGCTGATGGCCTTCTGCAGGTTGACCGTGATGTCGGCAGATAGTAGCATGTGAAGGAGGCCCTCGTGGCCAATTCCTATAACGAAGATGTCTCGCACTGCTTCGTTGAGGTGCGTGCCGAAATCACACGGTGCCGCAAGTCTCCTGAGGTCGGCAGCATATTTTGTAATCTCCTGGCCCTCAGGTCTGCAGTGAGTGTAAAATCTGTGCCTGGCCGTGAGGATGCTCTCTTTTGGTTTTAGTTGGTTGCGAATTAGTTCAGTCAGCTCATCGTATGTCTTATCCGTGGCCTTCGTGGGTGCCAGCAAGTCCCTGACGAGGCGGTAGACCTCGAGCCCACAACTGGTCAGCAGTATAGCCTTGCGCTTCTCCACCAATGTGCCCGTCTCCCCTGCCAGGTCGTTTGACACAAAATATAGCTCGAGCCTTTCCATGAAGGCATCCCAATCATCACCCTCTGCGAAGTCTTTTAGTGCACCAAAGGTAGCCATAATCGCGTGAAAGTCCGTATACTCATCACCAGTTGTTATGTCTGTAATGTACCTCTGAAAGACTCTACGAGGCAATGTGTTGTACTCAAACTATAGTGACCTTGGTCCTTTAGTCGTAACTCCAGAGTGAGGCAGCCGCATGGTGGCTCCCCTTTTATACAGCCCCTGTCACCAGGGCAGAAAACCCCGGTCTCCACCAGTTGCACCCTCTAGTGGTGCCAGCATAGTATATACACAGTGTAAACCTTATTAATAGTACATCAGGTAACAAGTCTCCATCTTATGCAACCACACAGTGACCACACAGAGAGTATATCTACAGTCTGCAGATACAACACAGAGGACACAGATTAAAGGTGATTGGCAAAAGAACCAGAGGGGAGATAAGAAAATAACTTTTGAACATGAATTGTGATTGTGAACGCACTGTCTGAAATAGAGTCAACAGGAACATTCAACAGAGATTGGACAAATACCCGCAGGGAAAACAATCACAGGGCTGTGCAGAAAGAAAAAGGACTGGGACTAATTGGATTGCTCTTTCACAGAGCCAGTACGGGCACGATGGGCCAAATGGCCTCCTTCTGTGCTGTATCATTCTATGATTCTACAACAGTGACGACCCTTCAAAGAAACATCATTGGCTGGAAAGCACTTTGGAACATCCTGAGGTCATGAAAGGCGCTATAGAAATGAACATATTTTTTTACTTGTCCTTCCGTGGTAACCCTGTGAGGTCATTGATTTCCCGCACTGTGTGACAGCCTGTATCAGGCCCAGGGCCCAGGCCCAGCTCTCTGCCCAAAGCCCACAGCCTAGGTCCAGGCCCAGCTCTCTGCCCATGGCCCAGGCCCAGCTCTCTGCCCATGGCCCACAGCCTAGGTCCAGGCCCAGCTCTCTGCCTCTGGCCAGGGCCCAGGCCCAGCTCTCTGCCCACAACCCAGGCCCAGCTCTCTGCCCACAGCCCAGGCCCAGCTCTCTGCCCATGGCCCACAGCCTAGGCCCAGGCCCAGCTCTCTGCCTCTGGCCAGGGCCTAGGCCTAGTTCTTGGCCTCTGGCCAGGGCCCAGGCCTAGCTCTCGCCCTCTGGCCAGGGCCCAGGCCTAGGTCTCGGCCTCTAGCCAGGGCCCAGGCCTAGTTCTCGGCCTCTGGCCAGGGCCCAGGCCTAGCTCTCGGCCTCTGGCTAGGGCCAAGGCCTAGCTCTCGGCCTCTGGCCAGTGACACTGGTAATGTATAAGGGCATCAGGGGCCCTAGCGGGCCTTCTCTCCTCCGGGGAAAGTGCTGCCCATCCACTTTTTCCTGCTGCTCGCCACCAGCTGGCCAAAGCAATGATGAATTTCCCGCCCTCACAGCACCGGTAAGTCTGTTTGGAGAGTTAACGCTGGTCTGAGACCTGCACAGATACCAGGAGCCCAGGAGGACATTACAGCCGGTTAGAATTATATTGAATTTACATCAACAGGCCATTCAGCTCAACTGGTCCGTGCCAGTTTATCCTCCACACGAGTCTCCTCCCACCCTACTTCATCTCATCCTATCGGGGTGCTCCTCGCACACTGCTCAATTTGTGCACAGGAAGATCCCACCAATAATGCTGTGAAGGATGACGAAATGACCTGTTCTTGGGGAACTGCTTGAGGGGCAAATGTTGCTCAGGACACAGAATGATTCCCTGCCAGGGCCCCAGGCTAACAACCAGAGTATCAGAGGCCTCCAGTCAATGTTTGATCTGAAGAACAGGACTCTCTCCGCCCGCACAGAACGCAAGCCCGTCAACCCGTAACCTTCGAACCCACAGACAAGAGTCAGACCGACTGAGCCAAACTGACAGAGAAAATGGCCAACTCATCAAAGCTAACGCGATCCAAGCCTATTAAACGAAAGACTGGCATTTATATAGAAACTTCCACGATTTCAGGATGTCGTAAAAGGGTTTAACAGTCAATGAAGTACTTTAGGAGTGTAGTCACTGTTGTAATGTAGGAAACGTGACAGCCAATTGCGCACAGCAAGCTCCCACAAAGAGCGATGTGGTAATGACCAGATAATCTGTTCTTTTAGTGATGTTGGTTGAGGGATAAATATTGGTCCCAGGACACCGGGCAGGTCTCCCTTGCTCTCCCCAAAGTGCCATGGGGTCTTTTACAGCCATCTGAGAGGGCAGATGGGGCCTTGGTTTAACATCTCAACTCAAAGACGTCACCTCCAACAATGTACCACTCCCTCAGTACTGCCCGTCCGACAGTGCGGCACTCCCTCAGTACTGCCCCTCTGACAGTGTAGCACTCCCTCAGTACTGCCCGTCCGACAGTGCGGCACTCCCTCAGTACTGCCCCTCTGACAGTGTAGCACTCCCTCAGTACTGCCCGTCCGACAGTGTGGCGCTCCCTCAGTACTGCCCGTCTAACAGTGCGGCGCTCCCTCAGTACTGCCCCTCTGACAGTGTAGCACTCCCTCAGTACATCCCCTCTGACAGTGCGGCGCTCCCTCAGTATTGACCCTCCGACAGTGTGGCGCTCCCTCAGTACTGCCCCTCCGACAGTGCGGCACTCCCTCAGTACCGCCCCTCCGACAGTGCAGTGCTCCCTCAGTACTGTCCCTCCGCCAGTGCGGTGCTCCCTCAGTACCGCCCCTCCGACAGTGCGGCGCTCCCTCAGTACTGCATTGGGAGTGTCAGCCTAGATTTATGTGCCCAAGTCTCTAGAGTGGGACTTGAACCCACAACCTTCTGACTCAGAGGCGAGATGCTGCTCACTGAGCCACGGCTGATTCTCTAATGGTTGGTTATATTGGTGCTGATTGATTTACTGATACATTTAAGTTTCAATTAATGCACTAAAAATACCACAGATCATCCGTTGTGCTGAATGGGCAGACGTTAACATTACTGGCGCTCTCCGATTTCCACCTAAGTCTTTGAGTGTTTGATGCTCGGAAGCTTTCACACAATCTGAGCTCACTTTTCTTTCCGCTCTGAGAAGATTGATTTGTATTGATCCTGCTTCTCACTGACATCATCAGGTTTGGAGCTGGAATCATATCTCCAGATAGCTTGGCTGTCCCACCATCCATTACATGTTGCACTGACCCAGAGAGGTATTGCTATTGTTAATCACGGCTTTTAGCGACACAGTGATGGAAAGACCCAGCGCTTTGAGGACAAGCCCGAGGCACTCTGTCTGGGTACACCTGAGAATGCATGTGTGTGGACATCATAGCAACAGGAGAACATAAGAACATAAGAAATAGGAACAGGAGTAGGCCATATGGCCCCTCGAGCCTGCTCCGCCATTCAATGAGATCATGGCTGATCTGATCATGGACTCAGCTCCACTTCCCTGTCTGCTCCCCATACCCCTTTACTCCCTTATTGCTCAAAAATCTGTCTATCTCTGCCTTAAATACATCCAATGTCCCAGCCTCCACAGTTCTCTGGGGCAGAGAATTCCATAGATTTACAACCCTCTGAGAGAAGAAATTCCTCCTCATCTCAGTTTTAAATGGGCGGCCCCTTATTCTGAAACTATGCCCCCTAGTTTCCCACATGAGTGGAAATATCCTCTCTGCATCCACCTTGTCGAACCCCCTCATTATCTTATATGTTTCGATAAGATCAACTCTCATTCTTCTGAACTCCAATGAGTAAAGGCCCAGCCTACTCAACCTTTCTTCATAAGTCAACCCTCCTCATCTCTGGAATCAACCAGTGAACCTTCCCTGAACTGTCTCCAATGCAAATATATCCCTCAATGCAAGGAGGCCATTCTACCCTTCAAGACTGTCCACCATTTGATTAGATTATGGCTGATCTGTACCTCAACTCCAATTCCCCAACTTTGCTATATCCCCCTTCATACCCTTACTAACAAAATTCTATCGATCTCAGTCTTGAAAACTTCAATTGACCCCCACCTTTTGGGGGAGACAGTTCCTGATTTCACTCCCCGTTGTCCCCTTGTTCTGTACTCTCCCACCAGAAAAAATTGTTTCTCTCTATCTACCCTAAAGAATATCTACCCACTGAACACCTCGATTAGATCATCACTCAATCTTCGTTACTCAAGGGAATAAAAGCCAACTTTATGTCGTTATAACTTAACACTTTTAGCCCCGGTATAATTCTGGTGAGTCTGCGCTGCTCCCCCTCCGGGGCCGATATATCCTCCCTGGGGAGCGGGGCCCAGGACAGGATGCAGTATCCACACAGGGTCTGACCGAGCTCTGCACACTGGAGCATCACTCCCTTCCCTTCCTCTCGCCATTGAGACAATATTCCCATTTGTCTCTCTCACAAACAAAGTGGATGACCTCACACGTTGAACTCCATCTGCCACAGATTGTCCCACTCACTGAATCTGTCCTTCTCCTTTTGCAGCTTCCTGCTCCCAATGGCACTCCCCACCGTAGGGCGAGAGGAGTGGACTTAGTCGGCACATTGTACAGCCTGCCCACACCCAGGCCTAGCCTCACAGTGAGTCCTGACAGGCCCACCATCCCAGCGTTAGTCAGTCCTTCAAGAGAGGAGTTTGGCAAGCACGGACACGTTTTTACATGTTTCCCATCTATAAAGTATTTGAAAAATAGTTGCTGTTGCTGAGAATGTCAATGATACGTCCTTACTACACAGTATAAATGCACACGAGGCCCATGCTTGAGAGAAGGTCAGTCTGTGACCTGTCCTTTATTCCTTAGCACTCAAGTGATGAAGGTGGGTGGAGCTTCCCCTTTTGTACCTGAAGGTCCAGGTTAGAAGTGTCTCCCACCTAGTGGTCAGTGTTCTCACGGTGTACAACTTAGGTCAGTTTATACATGGGTTACAATGCTGGTTGAATATATGACAGTCAAGACGCCCAATCCAGCGTAAACACTTCGTCCTGAGTGTCAGCAGTAGCTCAGTGGGTCACACACTCGCCTCTGAGTCAGAAGGTTGTGGGATCAAGCCTCACTCCAGGACCTTGAGCACAAAAATCTAGGCTGACACTCCCAGTGCAGTACTGCGGGAGTGCTGCACTGTCGGAGGGGCAGTACTGAGGGAGCTCTCCGCTGCACTGTCGGAGGGGCAGTACTGAGGGAGTGCCGCGCTGTCGGAGGGGCAGTACTGAGGGAATGCTGCACTGTCGGAGGGGCAGTACTGAGGGAGCGCCGCGCTGTCGGAGGGGCAATACTGAGGGAGCGTCGCACTGTCGGAGAGGTAGTACTGAGGGAGTGCTGCACTGTCGGAGGGGCAGTACTGAGGGAGTGCTGCACTGTCGGAGGGGCAGTACTGAGGGAATGCTGCACTGTCGGAGGGGCAGTACTGAGGGAATGCTGCACTGTCGGAGGGGCAGTACTGAGGGAATGCTGCACTGTCGGAGGGGCAGTACTGAGGGAGCGCCGCACTGTCGGAGGGGCAGTGCTGAGGGAGTGCCGCACTGTCGGAGGGATAGTACTGACGGAGCGCCGCACTGTCGGAGGGGCAGTACTGAGGGAGCGCCACACTGTCGGAGGGGCAGTACTGAGGGAGTGCCGCACTGTCGGAGCGGCAGTACTGAGGGAGCGCTGCACTGTCGGAGAGGCAGAACTGAGGGAGTGCCACACTGTCAGAGGAGCAGTACTGAGGGAGAGCTGCATTGTCGGAGGGGCAGTACTGAGGGGGTGCCGCACTGTCGGAGGGGCAGTACTGAGGGGGTGCCGCACTGTTGGAGGGGCAGTACTGAGGGAGCACCGCACTGTCGGAGGGACAGTACAGAGGGAGTGCCGCACTGTCGGAGGGGCAGTACTGAGGGAGCACTGCACTATCGGAGGGACAGTACTGAGGGAGTGCTGCACTGTCGGAGGAGCAGTACTGAGGGAGCACCGCACTGTCAGAGGGACAGTACTGAGGGAGTGCTGCACTGTAGGAAGGGCAGTACTGAGGGAGCACCGCACTGTAGGAGGATCAGTACTGAGGGAGTACCGCCCTGTCGGAGGGGCCATATTTCAAATGAAACATTAAACCAAGGCCCTGACTGCCCCCTCAGGTGGATGTAAAAGATCGCATTGCAGATTTCATAGAAGAGCAGGGGTGCGATCCCCGGTGTCCTGGGGCCAATATTTATCCCTCAACCAACATCACTAAAACAGATTATTCGATTATTATCGTGTTGATGTGCTGCATTTCCCACAGTGCAACAGTGACCACACTTCAAAAGCGCTTTGGGGCATCCGGTGGTCGTGAAAGGCGCTATATCAATGCAAGTCTTTCTAGAGCCTCAGCTAAGATTAAAATGTCCTTCCTTTGCCTGTGGGAGTCAAACACATGGGAGGTGCTCACTCAGAGGCCTCTGTGTCCAGGGATTGGAGTTGAGCTGAAGTGAGGAAATGAGCCGAGGCCCAGTAAACCTCCAGCAAGGAGCCTGTCCGCTGTGAAGCACTGGGCCAGCCTGCTCCAGCCCAGGGCTCCAACACTGCCCGTACCCCCGGCCCTGGGCCTAGCCCAGCACCACTTGATTTACCACATTGAAAACAAAACACTGCGGATGCTGGAAATCTGAAATATAAACACAAAATGCTGGAATTACTCAGCGGGTCGGGCAGCATCTGTGGAGAGAGACAGAGTTAATGTTTCGGGTCGGTGACCCTTCCTCAACACTTTATTGGCAGCTGTCTGGGAATGGCTATGCAGTGCTTTTAATTCCCGATTCCCCAAAGTCACCTTCCCTCAGCCTTGTGTGCCTTGTGTGCATGAGCTGAACTCTGTCATTTTTTTCCCAGACATTCTCAGCCAGTCCCAGAGCCAGGTCTGGCCCAGGGCTCGCTGCCTCAGAGGGTCAGCAGTGTATCCGAGGCGGACACCGCTCCGTGTGTCCCTGGGGGAGGGGGTTCCCAGTTGAAATTTCCCAGTTATTTTCCACCCTGGAGTCACGGATTTCTGTCCAGCCCCAGAACAGTAACCTGCATCATCCCCACCCAGTGACAGCAGAGCATCGGGCGGGCTGTGTGGAGGCTGGTCCCACTGCATCGCTGCTTGTGTTGGCAGACACCGAGAGAGGTGGAGTCAGTGTTTGAGATTCCGGGGAGCAGGGGCGCGCTGTGTGGCCGGGAATCTGTCAGCTGATGGGACTGCAGTCAGTGCTGCAGTGGGCACCTGGTCCCCAGCCTTTAAATTCTCCCCAGGACCCCGCCCAGTGCTCACACCCACTTCACTGAAAGGGAGTGAGACAGCGAGAGGCCGCGGCACAGCACAGCACAGCACTCCGAGGCACAGGAGGCGAGGTTAGAGCAGGTAAGGAATGGGAGAGGGGGAAATGACAGTGGGACACAACTGAAAATATCAAACTGGGTTGGAATGAAAGCAGAGCTAATACCGAGCGGGAGGAGAGGAAAGTCCAGGGTCTGCGGCGATGAGACAGAAATAAATCGCAGAATCGGGTTAAAAAAAATATTGATACAAAATACTGCGGAGGCTGGAATCTGGAATAAAATCAGAAAATGCAGGAAATCTCAGCGGGTCCGGCAGCATCTGCGGAGAGAGAAACAGTGTTAACGTTCCGGGTCTGACCCTTCGTCACAACTATATTTATATTTAAAAATTCTTGTTTATTTATATTTCAGTCGGAAGCGGATTCTGGCGGAGTCTCCGACACAAAGTGACTGGATTCTGCCGGGTCCATTCCTCGGGAAGGAGTGGGGAAAACAAGAGATTGGGGCAAAGGGGGACTGGGGTGATATCGATGCAGGCGGCACAATATAGATCTGGGTTAGAAAAGGTCCAGGACCTTGTGATATTCGGGTGAGGTCTCCCTCAACCCCCTCCCCCACACCCCCAAACCCCACCCTCACCCCACCTTAAACCCACCCACACCCCAACCCCCCACCTCCCAGACCCGCACCCCTAACCCCACCCTCCATGCTGCCCATTCACAAGACCAGGAAAGGCACACAGGGCGAGTTCATGGGAAGCTCTGATAGAAATTGGATTTCTGCTTTTGAGAAAAGTTAGAGGGTGTTGGGGAAAAGCTCGAATTATAAAAATGAGAGAATCGGTAACGGCCGACTGGTCATGTTCTGTTTGTGAAAAGGTAAATGCGTGTACCAGATCACCATGGCAACTCTGCGCTTCAAGTAAAGACTGCAAGGGAGGAGTCCCCGAGATATGTATTTCCTGGAAAATTGTACATTTTATAAAGGATGTGTTGTAACTGTTGTGGATCTAACGCAAGGAATGCATTTTTGTGGCAATATTCGTATTTGCGTTTGAAGTCATTTCATTCTCCATGTTTCAGTATTGTACACTACATTTCATATTGGGGCAGCTGCTGTCGGGTCCACGAATGCCGTGTGTGCCTGGAGTGTGCGCGGTTTCACTGCCTGCTCACACCATGGTGCACACTCTGATCATACAGTTGTGACGTGTTGTAATGTGGGAAGCGCAGCAGCCCATTTGCGCACAGCAAGCTCCCACAAACAATAATGAGATAATGACCAGATAATCTGTTTAGTGATGTTCATTGAGGGATAAATATTGGCGGGACAGCGGAGAGAACTCCCCTGCTCTTTTGAAATAGTGTCATTTGGGGCAGGTTCTGACCGAGCTCTGCACACTGGAGCATCACTCCCTTCCCTTCCTCTCGCCATTGAGACAATATTCCCATTTGTCTCTCTCAAACAAAGTGGATGATCTCACACGTTGAACTCCATCTGCCACAGATTGTCCCACTCACCGAATCTGTCCTTCTCCCTTTGCAGCTTCCTGCTCCCAACGGCACTCCCCATATTGTACAGCCTGCCCACACCCAGGCCTAGCCTTAGTGAGTCCTGACAGACCCACCATCCCAGCGTTAGTCAGTCCTTCAGGAGAGGAGTGGGGCAAGCACGGACACGTTTTTACATGTTTCCCATCTATAAAGTATTTGAAAAATAGTTGCTGTTGCTGAGAATGTCAAGACGCCCAATCCAGCATAAACACCTCGTCCTGAGTGTCAGCGGTCGCTCAGTGGGTCTCACACTCGCCTCTGAGTCAGAAGGTTGTGGGATCAAGCCTCACTCCAGGACCTTGAGCACAAAAATCGAGGCTGACACTCCCAGTGCAGTACTGAGGGAGTGCCGCACTGTCGGAGGGGCAGTACTGAGGGAGTGCCGCACTGTCGGAGGGGCAATACTGAGGGAGTGCCGCACTGTCGGAGGGGCAGTAGTGAGGGAGTGCCGCACAGTCAGAGGGGCAGTACTGAGGGAGTGCTGCACAGTCGGAGGTGCAGTACTGAGGGAGTGCTGCACAGTTGGAGGGGCAGTACTGAGGGAGCGCTGCACAGTCGGAGGGGCAGTACTGAGGGAGTGCCGCACTGTCGGAAGTGCAGTACTGAGAGAGTGCCGCACTGTCGGAAGTGCAGTACTGAGGGAGTGCCGCACTGTCGGAGGGGCAGTACTGAGAGAGTGCCGCACTGTCGGAAGTGCAGTACTGAGGGAGCGCCGCACTGTCGGAGGGGCAGTACTGAAGGAGCGCCACACTGTCTTAGTTGCCCTCTTTCAGATTAGACATTAAACCCAGGCCTCATCTGCCCTCTCAGGTGGATGTAAAAGATCCCATGGCACTATCTCGAAGAAGAGCAGGGGTATTCTGTCCAGTGTCCTGGGGCCAATATTTATCCCTCAACCAACATTACTAAAACAGATTATCCGATTATTATCACGTTGATGTGCTGCATTTCCCACAGTGCAACAGTGACCACACTTCAAAAGCGCTTTGGGGCATCCGGTGGTCGTGAAAGGCGCTATATCAATGCAAGTCTTTTTAGAGCCTCAGCTAAGATTAAAATGTCCTTCCTTTGCCTGTGGGAGTCAAACACATGGGAGGTGCTCACTCAGAGGCCTCTGTGTCCAGAGATTGGAGTTGAGCTGAAGTGAGGAAATGAGCCGAGGCCCAGTAAACCTCCAGCAAGGAGCCTGTCCGCTGTGAAGCACTGGGCCAGCCTGCTCCAGTCAAGGGCTCCAACACTGCCCGTACCCCCGGCCCTGGGCCTAGCCCAGCACCACTTGATTCACCACATTGAAAACAAAACACTGCGGATGCTGGAAATCTGAAATATAAACACAAAATGCTGGAATTACTCAGCGGGTCGGGCAGCATCTGTGGAGAGAGACAGAGTTAACGTTTCGGGTCAGTGACCCTTCCTCAGCACTTTATTGGCAGCTGTCTGGGAATGGCTATGCAGTGCTTTTAATTCCAGATTCCCCAAAGTCACCTTCCCTCAGCCTACTGTGGATGAGATGAACTCTGTCTTTCCCCAGACAGCTGCATCTGCAAGATCCTGCAAATCCATTGGCAGGATAGGCACACCAACCTCAGTGTTCTCTCTCAGGCCAACATCCCCAGCATCGAAGCACTGACCACACTCGATCAGCTCCGATAGGTGGCCACATTGTCCGCAAGCCCGATACTAGACCCCCAAAACAAGCGCTCTACTCCGAGCTCCGTCACGTCAAGCGAGCCCCACGTAAAGCGAGCCCCAGGAGGGCAGAGAAAACGCTTCAAGGCCACCCTCAAATGCTTCTTGAAGAAATGTAACCTCCCCACCGATTCGTGGGAATCCCTGGTCCAAGACTGCTCACAGTGGAGGAGAAGCATCGGGGAAGGCACCGAACACCTCGTCTCTTCGCTGGGAGCACGCAGAAACCAAGCGCAAACAGCGGAGGGAGAGCACGACAACCCAAGCCCCCCACCCACCCGTCTGCCCCACCTGTGACAGAGACTGTAGGTCCCACATTGGGCTCATCAGTCACCAGAGAACTCTTTACTGTGGAGGCAAGTGCTCGACTCCGGGAGACTGTCCGAGAAGGAGAAACCAGTCCCAGAGCCAGGTCTGGCCCAGGGCTCGCTGCCTCAGAGGGTCAGCAGTGTATCCGAGGCGGACACCGCTCCGTGTGTCCCTGGGGGAGGGAGTTCCCAGTTGAAATTTCCCAGTTATTTTCCACCCTGGAGTCACGGATTTCTGTCCAGCCCCAGAACAGTAACCTGCATCATCCCCACCCAGTGACAGCAGAGCATCGGGCGGGCTGTGTGGAGGCTGGTCCCACTGCATCGCTGCTTGTGTTGGCAGACACCGAGAGAGGTGGAGTCAGTGTTTGAGATTCCGGGGAGCAGGGGCGCGCTGTGTGGCCGGGAATCTGTCAGCTGATGGGACTGCAGTCAGTGCTGCAGTGGGCACCTGGTCCCCAGCCTTTAAATTCTCCCCAGGACCCCGCCCAGTGCTCACACCCACTTCACTGAAAGGGAGTGAGACAGCGAGAGGCCGCGGCACAGCACAGCACAGCACAGCACTCCGAGGCACAGGAGGCGAGGTTAGAGCAGGTAAGGAATGGGAGAGGGGGAAATGACAGTGGGACACAACTGAAAATATCAAACTGGGTTGGAATGAAAGCAGAGCTAATACCGAGCGGGAGGAGAGGAAAGTCCAGGGTCTGCGGCGATGAGACAGAAATAAATCGCAGAATCGGGTTAAAAAATATTGATACAAAATACTGCGGAGGCTGGAATCTGGAATAAAATCAGAAAATGCAGGAAATCTCAGCGGGTCCGGCAGCATCTGCGGAGAGAGAAACAGTGTTAACGTTCCGGGTCTGACCCTTCGTCACAACTATATTTATATTTAAAAATTCTTGTTTATTTGGATTTCAGTCGGAAGCGGATTCTGGCGGAGTCTCCAGCACAAAGTGACTGGATTCTGCCGGGTCCATTCCTCGGGAAGGAGTGGGGAAAACAAGAGATTGGGGCAAAGGGGGACTGGGGTGATATCGATGCAGGCGGCACAATATAGATCTGGGTTAGAAAAGGTCCAGGACCTTGTGATATTCGGGTGAGGTCTTCCTCAACCCCCTCCCCCACACCCCCAAACCCCACCCTCACCCCACCTTAAACCCACCCACACCCCAACCCCCCACCTCCCAGACCCGCACCCCTAACCCCACCCTCCATGCTGCCCATTCACAAGACCAGGAAAGGCACACAGGGCGAGTTCATGGGAAGCTCTGATAGAAATTGGATTTCTGCTTTTGAGCAAAGTTAGAGGGTGTTGGGGAAAAGCTCGAATTATAAAAATGAGAGAATCTGGTAACGGCCGACTGGTCATGTTCTGTTTGTGAAAAGGTAAATGCGTGTACCAGATCACCATGGCAACTTAGAAACGAATCTGTAAGTCAGGAAACAAGGGGCTAGTAATTAGGAATCAGGGAGGTCTTCTTGTGCTGAATGGTATATACTTTAATGCAAGGAGCATAGGGAATAAGGCGGATGAGCTAAGAGCACAGGTAGTAGGACATTATAGCCATTACAGAAACATGGCTGAAAGAGGGGCAGGTTTGGCAGATCAATATTCCTGGTTATATGATTTTTAGAAAAAACAGAGGGGGGCAAAAAGGGGTGGGGTGCGTCACTGTATTGATTAAAGAAACTATTACAGCGGTGAGGAGGGATGATATGTTAGAGGGAGCATCAAATGAGGCCACATGGGTCGAATTGAAAAATAAAAAAGGGGCGATCACACTGCTGGGTGTGTAATATAGACCCCCAAACAGTGGGAGGGAGATAGAGGAGCAAATATGTAGGTAAATTGCTGTGAAGTCCAAAAACCATAGGGTAGTAATAGTGGGGGATTTCAACTATCCTAATATTGATTGGGACAAATTTAGTGTGAAGGGTATAGAGGGTGTGGAATTCTTGAGATGCATTCAAGAGAACTTGTTCAGTCAGTATGTAGCAAGCCCAACATGAGGGTCTGGTTTTTGGATTTGGTTTTGGGGAATGAAGCTGGGCAGGTGGAAGGGGTATTAGTGGGGGAGCACTTGGGTGCCAGTGACCATAATTCAGTCAGATTCAAGTTGGTTATGGATAAGGACAAGAATAGGTCTGGAATAAAAGTCCCAAATTGGGGAAAAACTCATTTTGCTAAATTAAGTAGTGGACAGGAACCAACTACTTGTGGGTAAATCGGTGTCGGAACAGTGGGAGGCATTCAAGCAGGTGATCCGAAGGACTCAGACCAAGCATGTGCCCTTAAAGATAAAGGGTGGGAATAATAATTCTAGAGCCCCCTGGATGTCTAGGGACTTACAGGGGAGGATAAAGAAAAAAAGGGAAGCTTATGTCATATACCAACGGATAAATACTATAGAATCTTTTGAGGAATATAGAAAGTTATGAGGCAAAATTAAAAAGGATATTAGGAATGCTAAGAGAGCATGAAAAATTCTTAGCCAATAAAATTATGGAAAACTCTAATGTTCTGCAAATATATAAAGAGTAAGAGAGTAACTAAAGAAAGGGTAGGACCTATTGGAGACCATGAGGGTAATCTTTGTGTGGAGGCGGAAGATGTTGGTAAGCTTCTTAACGAATACTTTGCATCTGTTTTCACAAAGGAAAGGGGTATCGAGGTGGAGTGTGATATTCTGGATGAAATAAATATAGTGAGAGGAAGTATTAAGGGGTTTAGCAGCTTTGAAAGTAGATAAGTCCCCAGGCCTGGATGAAATGCATCCCAGGCTGTTGTGTGAAATAAGAGGAAATAGCAGGTGCCTTGACCATCATTTTCCAGTCCTCTTTGGATCTGGGCATGGTGCCGGAGGATTGGAGGACTGCTAATGTAGTACCCTTGTTTAAGAAGGGAGAAAGGGATAGGCCAAGTAATTACAGGCCTGTCAGCCTAACCTCAGTGCTGGGAAAAATATTGGAAAAAATCCTGAAAGACAGGATAAATCTACATTTAGAAAGGCAAGGATTAATTAGGGGCAGGCAGCATGGATTTGTTAAAGGAAGATCGTGTTTGACTAACCTGATTGAATTTTTTGAGGAGGTAACCAAGAGGGTCGATGAGGGTAGTGCGTACGATGTAGTGTATATGGACTTTAGCAAAGCTTTTGATAAGGTCTCACATGGTAGACTGGTCATGAAGGTTAAAGCCCATGGGATCCAGGACAAAGTGGCAAGTTGGATCCAAAATTGGCTTGGAGGTAGGAAGCAAAGGGTAATGGTTGATGGATGTTTTTGTGACTGGAAGGATGTTTCCAGTGGGGCTGCAGGAGCATATCAGTCTACTGGTCAGGTGGGCAGAGCAGTGGCAAATGGAATTTAATTCAGAGAAGTGTGAGGTGATGCACTTTGGGAGGGCTAATAAGGAAAGGGTTTACACATTAAGCGGTAGGCCACTTAATAGTGTAGATGAACAAAGGGACCTTGGAGTGCTTGTCCACAGAACCCTGAAAGTAGCAGGCCAGGTGGATAAGGTGGTTAAGAAGGCATACGGAATGCTTGCCTTTATTAGCCAAGGCATAGAATATAAGAGCAGGGAGGTTATGCTTAAATTGTATAATACTTTGGTTAGGCCACAGCTGGAGTACTGCGTGCAATTCTGGTCATCACCGTATTATAGGAAGGATGTGATTGCACTAGAGAGGGTGCAGAGGAGATCTACTAGGATGTTGCCTGGAATGGAGAATCTTAGTTATGAGAACAGATTGGATAGACTCATCAGAGGAGGTTGAGGGGAGACCTCATTGAGGTGTACAAAATATTGAGGGGCCTGGATATAGTGGATAGTAAGGGTCTATTTCCATTGGTGGAGGGCACCATTACAAGGGAGCATAGTTTTAAGGAGGTTGGTGGAAGGTTTAGAGGGGATTTGAGGGGGGGTTTCTTTATGCAGAGGGTTGTGGGGATCTGGAACTCACTGCCTGGAAGAGTGGTGGATGCAGAAACCCTCACCACTTAATAGATGGTTGGATGAGCACTTAAAGTGCCGTAACCTGCAGGTTTACGGACCTAGAGCTGGTAATTGGGATTAGACTGGATAACCTCTTGACTGGTGCAGGTATGAAGGTAAGTACTGCAGGGAATCGAATACGGCCAGGGTGATATGGACTAGTTTCGATCGCCTGGATGGGTCGGAGAGGAATTTTCCCAGATTTTCTTTTCCCTAAATTAGCCTGGGTTTTATCTGGTTTTTCTCTCCCAGGAGATCACATGGCTCCGGTTTGGGTGGAGTGTAGAATGATGAGGTGCAGGGGGTGTCGCAGTTGTGTGAGGCGGACTGGTTGGGCCGGATGCTCTTTGCCTTTTCGTCATTGTTCATTGTTCATAGGTTTATATGTAACCTTCAGGGCTGCTGACCGAGGGCCGTGTGGCTCTTTGTCGGCTGGCGCGGACACTCCTTCTGCGTTGTAAATTTCTATGTCAACTGACATTGTAAAAGATAAATGGGTGCACCAGATAAATGGCAGCTCTGCGCTTCAAGCGAGGGCTACAAGGAGGAGTCGAGATATGTATTTCCTGGAAAATTGTAAATCTTTAACGGATGTTTTGTAATGTTTTGCACCACTCAAGTGTCACTGTTGTGGATCTGACAAGGAATGCATTTTTGTGGCAATATTTGTATTTGCCTTTTAAGTCATTTCCTTTTCTTCATGTTTCAGTATTGTAGACTACATTTCATATTTGGGCAGTTGTTGTCCAGTCTGCTAATGTTGTGTGTGCCTGGAGTGTGTGCGGTTTCACTGTGCCTGCTCACACCATGGTGCACACTGCTCTGATCATACAGTTGTGACATGGCTGGAGATCAGGGTCTAAGTGAGTTTGGCGGAGTTGCAGGAATCTGAGGCATTTTTCTGGCCTTTGCCCAGAGGAACAGAGCTGTGTAGCCGCTGGAGTAAAGAGAGAAAGATGGCCTTTATATCGCGCCTTTCACAGCCTGAGAATGTCCCAAAGCACCTTAAAGCTACTTTTGAATTGCAGTCGATGTTGTAATATAGGAAACGCAGCAGCCAATTTGTGCACAGCAAACTCCCACAAACAATAATGAGATAATGACCAAATAATCTGTTCAATGATGTTGGTTGAGGGATAAATATTGGCCAGGACACCGGGGAGAACTGCCGTACTTTATTTTGAATAGTGCTGTAGATCATTTACACCCACCTGAGAAAGCCGATAGAGCCTCGAAACAAGGCCCCCCCCGACAGTGCAGCGGTCCCTCGGTACTGCCCCCCCCCCCCGACAGTGCAGCGGTCCCTCGGTACTGCCCCCCCCAACAGTGCAGCGGTCCCTCGGTACTGCCCCCCCCGACAGTGCAGTGCAGCGGTCCCTCGGTACTGCCCCCCCCCCCGACAGTGCAGTGCAGTGGTCCCTCGGTACTGCCCCCCCCCCCCCCCCGAGAGTGCAGCACTCCCTCAGTACTGCACTGGAGTGTCAGCCTGGATTGTGTGCTCAAGCTTCAGAGTGGGGTTCAAACCCACTACTCTCGGGGGCAAGAGTGCTACCCACTGAACCATAGCTGCCACCCAGCAATTTAACGGCAGGGCTGGGACCGTAAAGGGAAGCATCTGGAAGAATTGAGGAGAGTTGGATTAATTTCATTGGTCCTCTGGAAGGCAGGCAAGTCCATTGTGTTTGGGACCTGCTGGACGCGGGAGGCTAGACACAAGGGCTCAAGGTGACTGACCGACTTCTGTTTATTTCACAGGGGCAGATTGTGGATTGTGGATGGTCATCGCCCTTTACTGAAGATGAACCACTTGCTGATGCTATCTCTCCTGGCAGGTATGAGCTCTCCTGGGGATTTGATTAACACACTCTCTGGCCCTGTACAATGTGACTCAGGCAGTGAAAGTCTAGTTATAAACTGTTGGGCTTTCCTGTGATGAAAGTAAAAACAAATCTCCCTTCTCTACTGACTCTTAGTCCAACATACAAACAAAAGTTTCTGTCCTTGTTCCTCCAATAAAGTTCAATCACAAGAGGGAGCGAATAATTGGATCCCTAACACTAAGCAAGTTTTGCAGGTGTATGGGTGAAGGGGGAGGTGGGGGTGTCGGGTGATTAGTTAATGTAATGACATCACAGGTTCACCACACAATGCCAGGCAATGACTATCTCCTACAAGCGAGAGTCTAACCACCGCCCCTTAACATTCAACAACATTACCATCGCCAAATTCCCCACCTTCAACATCCTGGGGGTCACCATTGACCAGAAATGTAACTGGACCAGCCACATAAATACTGTGGCAACAAGAGCAGGTCAGAGGCTGGGTATTCTGCGGCGAGTGTCTCACCACCTGACTCCCCAAAGCCTTCCCACCATCTACAAGGCACAAGTCAGGAGTGTGATGGAATACTCTCCACTTACCTGGATGAGTGCAGCTGCAACAACACTCGAGAAGCTCGACACCATCCAGGACAAAGCAGCCGCTTGATCGACACCCCATCCACCACCTTCAACACTCACTCCCTCCACCACCGGCGCACCGTGGCTGCAGTGTGTACCATCTACAAGATGCACTGCAGCAACTCGCCAAGGCTTCTTCGGCAGCACCTCCCAAACCCGCGACCTCTACCACCTAGAAGGTCAAGGGCAGCAGGCGCATGGGAACACCACCACCTCCACGTTCCCCTCCCAGTCACACACCATCCTGACTTGGAAATATATCGGCCGTTCCTTCATCGTCGCTGGGTCACAATCCTGGAACTCCCTCCCTAACAGCACTGTGGGAGCACCTTCACCACACGGACTGCAGCGGTTCAAGAAGGCGGCTCACCACCACCTTCTCAAGGGGCAATTAGGGATGGGCAATAAATGCTGGCTTTACCAGCAACGATGCTCACATGAATAAAAATAAAAGGTTGGGTTGCTCTATTTACATTAATTATATTTTTTAAACCGTAATGAATCTAGTGGTTTAATAAAAGTGTTGCAGATAATATTAGAGTCTCGGGGCAGTTCTGGGGAGAGATTTTAGACATGGCTCACCAGCCATGAGGCCCTTTTGTGAAGTTCTTTTACACCAAGTTGGAAATATTGTCAAAGAATTTGCTACTTGGCGATAGCTTTGAGTTAAATTGCACCGTCTTACACATTCTTTCACTTCATATCCACACTGTGTTGAAATCACCAGCCCAGCCCATTGTCCTCGCCTCTCTTCCAAACAGCCTTTTTCAAACCGTAATGGAAAAGAGACTTGGCGAGTCCCAGCAGCCGATGTACACTCGTGGTCACACTCCACTCGTGCTGGAGGCTGGAGAATCAAGTCAAAGGTGCACTGCCCGGGGTCACTGAATGGCTTGGGCAAATTTACACCTCACCCCCCCATCCCATCCCCTAACCAACACCTCATCCCCAACCCCACCTTCACCACCAACTCCCATCCCCCACAACACCCCAACTCCCACCTCATTCCAAACCTTACCTCAACCCCACCTTCACCCCAGCCTCATGCCCCCACCCCACCCAATCCCTATCCATACCCCACACCCAACTTCCAGCCACCACTCCATCCAAACTCAACCTCCCACCCCAACCCAGCCTCATACCCTCACCCCCACCCAACTGCACTCCACCTCATCCCACCATCTCATTCCATGCCACCCCATTGCTGCTCTTGCCCTTCTGGGTGGTGAAGGTCAAAGGGACTGGGGGACTTTCCCCAACTCACCTTGGTGAGTTTGCATCCTGATAGTATAACTCCAGTTTGCCATTGCTGGGAGGGGATGGACATGAAGTGGCGTGGGAGGTAACGACACCGGTGTCACTAGCGACCTGTTCTATTCCTATTTCGCAGTGATGCCCATGATCGAAGGCCAGGTGATTGAAAAGCTGGAGGCTTGCACCACAAAAACCAACGACCTGCAAGTTAGCTGCATGTACACGATTCAAGGCGATGTAACCACCAACTACGAGTGGAAATTTATGAAAAAACCGAACGAAGTGCTGCTGGTCGCAAGCTCGATCAGCCCCAACCTGGTGGCACCTGTGTACAAGAATCGTGCAACAGTACACAAAACCAACACGCTGGTGCAGCTCACCCTGACCGGGTTCGGCACTGCCGATGACGGGTCTTACGAGTGCCATCTGATTTTCCCAAAGCAGGAGGCCAATAAAACCGTTCTGGTTGAGAAAGGTAAGGACATCTTCATCAGAACACGAGGAATCTCACAGTGGAAACAGTCTCTCAAAGGGCCCTGGGCAGTTACAGGTCCCATCAATCTCCCCGAGGGCAGAACGTCTGGGTATTACACTAGACACATTGCTACTCCAGCCCAGAGATCCTTCCCATCTGTGGCTTGGCACAAACACACTTACCTGGAACCACTGGCTCTCGGTAATAGTGAAAATCAACCACAACACAGCTGCCCACAGCTGGTGAAACTGGCGCTGTTCGTGGTTGTGTATTGGTGTAATGTCAAGTCAAAGCTTGTATTTATCATGCACCAATATTCCGTGTTGGGTGTTCTATTGGCTAAAAGTAACAGACTTCAAAACTTTTAAAAACTTTACTCTGCATTTTCTCTCCTTACCTAAGGAAGGATACACTTCTCATGGAGGGAGCACAACGAAGGTTCACCAGACTGATTCCTGGGATGGGGGGATTATCCTATGAGGAGAGATTGAGGAGACTAGGCCTATATTATCCAGTGATTATGCTCCTGTGAATTGCCTTGGGATGTTTTACTATGTTAAAGGCGCTATATCATTGCGAGTTGTTGTACAATGTCCCAGTTCCAATGATAGAATCGAGTCCCCTGCTATGACTCTCGGTCCCAGTCCAGGCTGGGCCATTACAGGAGACACAGGGTTTGATCTGGATTTTGTGTGGCACTGCAGAGCGATAGCAAGCTGGCAGCTCTCCCCATTGTTATTTCTGCTGACTTCAATGACTGGGATGTGGAACAGGTTGCAGACTTGATACTGCCCATTTTGTACAATTGAAGTCAAACCCTGAGACTGGTGCAAAGCCTCAGCCATTAGAGAAGGTCACGGTGCAAATGGTCAGGTGATTGGCAAAGGAACCAGAGGACAGGAAGAAAAACATTTGTACACAAAGTGGGTTAGGATTTGGAATGTACTGCCTGATAGGATGGCGGATACAGAATCAATCGTAGCCTTCGAAAGGAAATTGGATACATACTTGGAGAAAGAATTACAGGGATATGGGGAGAGCGGTGAGATTACTCTTCGAAAGAACTGGTGCAGACTCAATGGGCCGAATGGCCTCCATGTATGCTGTCCTATTCTATGATTCTCAGTAGGGGGAAGGACATGGAATACAAAAGCAAAATACTGTGAATCTGAAATAAAAACAGAGAATGCTACAAATCTCAGCGGGTCAGGCAGCATCTGTGGAGAGAAAGAGTTAACGTTTCGGGTCGATGACCCTTGGTCAGAACTGGCGAGTGTTCGAAAAGAACAGATTCTTAAGAAGTTCGAAGGAGAAAGAACAAAAAGGAAGGTCTTTGATAGGGTGGAAGGCAGGAGAGATGAGAGAGACATAGAATACTACCTCCTCGGGCCATTACTGGGCAGACACAAGGACTGACTTTCTAACGCTCTATCTTCTTTTATTTTAATATATTTGCAGCAAAGGTCGTAACATGTGGTGCCCCCGGACTCCTGCTGAGCGCTCCCTGGATGTTGAGCCTTCTCCTATCGCTCACTGTCCTTCAAGCTCTGGACGCACTGCCCGGCAGAAGTGAAAATTAACACTGTCGATCGGAACAGAACAGTCATGACCACATCGCCTGCGAGGAATGAGCAATTGTTCTGTTATTATCTTTCTCCCCCTCTCTCTCCCTCTCTCATTTGTTTTTGTTAATTTTCTCTGATTGCATCAGTGACCTCACTGAGCAGAAATGTGCTTTCAACTAGTTGCAGTCACGACAATGGAGCCCCTCTCAACCTCCTCTCTCCAATTCTGATGCCATTAACGTCGCGCCAACAGCAATGTTAACACCAGTCACCTTAGCAGGGAGTGACGGTCTTTTGAAGATCATTGGCAATGATTGGATGCAATGATGTTGGGGCTGAAGGGCTCTCGTTACACTCCAACTCGATCATCAAGGTGGCTAACAGGGCAAGAGGAGGGGGGGAGGGAGAGAGGGGAGTGGGGGAGGGAGAGAGAGGTGGGCTGGGTTCAGCCCGAGAGCTAAGCTGCCCCTCCAATACCTCTGCTGGATTTGGCTCCAACACTGGGACTGAGACTCTCGAACAACGCAAAATAATGAATTAATAAAAGTGCTTTAGCTTCTAATAATTGCAATGCGAGCCTGCTCAGGTATGCAAGAGTTCCTGTGTATATCGGGGGGAGGGGGATCACCGTGTATATTGGGGGTCAAACTCTGTTTAATGTATTTTTAATGTAAGCTGAGCTCCGTGTGGTGGATTTTTAAATTGCCAAATCTCCAATAAATGTCCATTTTCTTTTCTCAAATTGAAAATGTCGAGTGTTCTGTGATTGTTTCGTGCAGAATTCGATCCCCTGTCACTAACAACTTTTCTCCCCTCTTCACCCCTCCCCTCCCTTCCATTCTCCTCCCGTGCACAATGATGAGGTATTGTAGAAGGAGCACAAAGCAGTCACCTGTCCTGGACACTGGCTCTCAGTGGGCAGCACTCATCTCGGAAGGTCATGGGTTCCAGTCCCACTCTTGAGTCGAGCACAAAATAAAGGCTGGCCCTCCCCGTGCAGTGCTGAGGGAGTGCCGCACTGTCGGAGGGGCAGTGCTGAGGGAGCGCCGCACCGTCGGAGGGGCAGTACTGAGGGAGCACCGCACCGTCGGAGGGGCAGTACTGAGGGAGCACCGCACTGTCGGAGGGGCAGTACTGAGGGAGCACCGCACTGTCGGAGGGGGCAGTGCTGAGGGAGCGCCGCACTGTCGGAGGGGGCAGTACTGAGGGAGTACTGCACTGACGGAGGGGCAGTACTGAGGGAGTGCCGCACTGACAGAGGGGCAGTACTGAGGGAGTGCTGCACTCGGACAGTACTTTCCCCCATAGTTAAGACGTTAATAGCAGATAGTACATTTGCTGAGACTCGACTCTCATGATCGGAATAAAGTCAATGCCCCTCCCAGGATACAGCGTGTCGATTCTCCCAGTGTCCCACAGAGGGGCCAGGTCCTTCACATTGATGTCTCTGGCCGTGCCGGCATTGTCTGCCCCACAATCAGCCTCAGTCTGAGTGTTGGAATGGCCCTGTGGGTCAGGGGTCAGCAGTCAGGGGTCAAGCACCATTGTGAAGCAATCAACATCATCAGACACCTGACTCCATTCAGGATGTCATAATTGAGTTTGCCTTCAACTCCCGGGCCCCCTCGGACAGGCTGCCGTTCGGGTCTGTGACCACAGGTGGAAATGGGAAGTGTTCGGTGAGATGTTCATCCGCCTCCAGGTGGAACTCCACACTTTGAACAGTAGGTGGCACCACACCGGAATCAGACATTCGGGAATGGGGAGAATAACAGATACCCGGGAGGGAGTTACAGGCTGGAATCTAATCGAGGGGTTTGGGGGGTGGTTTATATATAGAATAACAGATACCCGGTGTAAAGTCCTTACTCTACAGTATGAAACCACACGAGGCACATTCTGGGGACAAGGTCACTCTGTGACCTTAACTCTTTATTCACAGGACTCCAAAGATGATGACCCTGCGAGGGACCTCCCTTTTTATACCTGTGTGATCAGGTAAGGAGTGTCTCCCACAAGTTCACCCCTTGTGCTCAAGGTGTGCATCTAGGTTGAGTGTATACAGTAATACAGTGGTGTTACATACATGACATCACCTTCCTTCCCCCCCCCCCCCCCCCCCCCCCACAAGTCTTATTGGGATCACAGGTTTAGTCTTTCAGGTGGTCTACGCTCCCTCGTGGAGCGCCGCAGTTGGGGCTCTGGTTGTTGGACACTGATGTGAGTGTCTGTTACCTGTGGTGATTCCGGCCTGTCCGGGCTGACCGCAGGGACTGTGCATTCTTCTGATTGCTCGTTGCTTGTTCACTGGTGGTGTTTGAGTTCCATCGCATGATCTTCTTCAGGTTCCTCCGTGTCGATGCTGAACCTTTTTTTTTTTACTTGGTCCAGATGCTTACGGCATATCTGGCCATTGTTGAGTTTTACCACGATGACCCTGTTCCCCTCTTTGTCAATTACAGTGCCCTCAAGCCATTTGGGCCCATGGCGTGATTGAGGACGAATACAGGATCATTTATTTCTATACATCTCCCCCTCGCATTACGGTCATGGTACTCGTTTTGTGACTTGCGCTTGCCCTCAACTATGTCGGTCAGGACTGGGTGAATGAGGGACAACCGAGTTTTGAGTGTCCGTTTCATTAGTAGCTCTGCGGGCGGGACCCCCGTGAGCGAGTGCGGTCGGGATCTATAGGCCAGCAGGAGACGCAATAGGCGGCATTGTAGGGAGGGTCCTTGAATCCTGAGCATACCTTGCTTAATGATTTGGACCGCACGTTCTGCCTGGCCATTGGAGGCCGGCTTGAACGGCACAGTCCTGACGTGGTTGATGCCATTGCCCGATATAAACTCTTGGAATTCATAGCATGTGAAACATGGGCCATTATCACTAACCAGGATGTCTGGCAAGCCATGGGTTGCAAAGATCACACGTAGGCTTTCCATGGTGGTGGATGACGTGCGTGAATTCAGAATGATGCACTCGATCCATTTCGAGTACGCATCTACCACAATAAGGAACAACTTACCCATGAACGGGCCCGCGTAGTCAACATGAATGCGTGACCATGGCTTGTTGGGCCAGGGCCACGGGCTGAGCGGGGCCTCCCTGGGGGCATTACCTCGCTGGGCACACGTCGTGCACCTGCAAACACAGTGTTCCAGGTCTGAATCAATTCCAGGCCACCACACATGTGACCAGGCAATGGCCTTCATCAGCACGATGCCTGGGTGCTCGCTGTGGAGTTCCCTGATGAATGCTTCCCTTCCCTTCTGGGGCATGACTACCCGGCTGCCCCATAGTAGGCAGTCGGCTTGGATGGAGAGCTCATCCATCCGTCTGTGGAACGGTCTGACCTCATCAGGGCATGCTCCGAGTGCGGGCACCCAATCACCAGTCAGGACACATTTCTTAAATCAGGGATAGGAGGGGATCTCTGTTTGTCCAGATTTTGATCTGGCGGGCTGTGATGGGGGAGCCTGCGCTGTCAAAGGCATCGACAGCCATGACCATCTCAGCGCTTTGCTCCGCTGCCCCCTCAGTGGTGGCCAGTGGAAACCTGCTGAGCGCGTCAGCGCAATTTTCAGTGCCGGGCCGGTGCCGGATGGTGTAGTCATAAGCAGCCAGCGTGAGAGCCCATCACTATATGCGAGCTGATGTGTTGGCATTGATAGCCTTGCTGTCTGACAGCAGGGATGTTAACGGCTTGTGGTCCGTCTCTAATTCAAACTTCCTACCAAAGAGATACTGATGTATTTTTTTTTACACCATAGACACATGCAAGCGCTTCCTTCTCGACCATCCCATATCCCCGCTCTGCTTGGGAGAGCGACCTGGAGGCATAAGCCACAGGTTGTAGTTGACCCTCAGCATTGCCCTGCTGCAACACGCACCCAACCCCATAGGACGATGCTTCACATATCAGAACCAAATTTTTACAGGAGTCATACAGGGTCAACAACTTGTTTGAACAAAGTAGGTTTCGCGCCCGATCAAAAGCCCGTCCCTGACAGTCCCCCCAAAACCAATCGCAACCCTTACACAGGAGCACGTGTAGAGGCTCCAGCAACGTGCTCAAGTTCGGCAGAAAATTCCCGAAATAGTTCAACAGTCCCAGGAATGAACGCAACTCCGATGAGTTGCAGGGCCTGGGTGCTCGTCGAATCGCCTCTGTTTCGGATTCGGTGGGCCAAATCCCATCTGCAGCAACCCTCCTGCCCAGAAACTCAACCTCAGGAGCTAAGAACACACATTTAGACTTCTTGAGTCACAGGCCTACCCGGTCCAGTCGGCGTAGCACCTCCTCCAGGTTGTGGAGGTGTTCCTCGGTGTCTCAACCCGTGATGAGGATGTCATCCTGGAATATGATCGTTCCAGGAATGGGTTTAAGCAGGCTTTCCATGTTTCGTTGAAAAATCGCGGCTGCTGATCGAATGCCAAACGGGCACCTGTTATAACCGGACAGTCCCTTGTGCGTGGTGATGGTGGTCAGTAGTTTAGATTCGTCGGCCAGTTCCTGGGTCATATAGGCTGAAGTGAGATCCAACTTGGTAAACAGCTTGCCACCTGCCAGCGTGGCGAAGAGGTCCTCCGCTCTCAGGAGCGGGTATTGATCTTGTTGGGGCACCCGATTGATGGTGGCCTTGTAGTCGCCACAGATCCTGACAGAGCCATCCGCTTTTAGGACGGGAACGATGGGGCTCGCCCAGTCGCTGAATTCAACAGGCGAGATGATGCCCTCTCTCAGCAAACGGTCCAATTCGCTCTCGATCTTTTCCCGCCTCACATACTGCACCGCTCTGGCTTTGTGGTGCACTGGCCTGGCGTCCGGGGTGATGTGTATCACTACTTTAGTGCCTTTGAACGTCCCGACGCCAGGTTGGAATAATGAATCGAATTGTTGTAGGACGTGTGAGCACGACCTTTGCTCCACAGGACATTGCGTGAACATCCCCCCATTTCCAGTTCATCTCGGCTAACCAGCTCCTCCCCAACAGTGCGGGACCATTGCCCGGGACAATCCAGAGCGGCAGCCAATTCACTAACCCATTGTGTGTGACAGCCAACATTGCACTGCCTAGCACCAGAATGATTTCTTTAGTTTAAGTCCGTAATTGTGTCTTAATATGTGCTAATTTGGGTCTACTGGCTTTAAGTGGCCATAGCTTCTCAAATTGCTGAACGCCCATGAGTGACTGGCTGGCCCCAGTGTCCAGCTCCATGCATACAGGGATACTGTTTAATAAAACCCTCATCATCATTGGTGGCGTTCTGGTGTATGAATTGTGAATGTTCGCCACATGGACCCGCTGAACCTCGGCGTCCATCGATTTGCCCCAAAAGTCATCCTGCCTCAAAGAACCCTCTTCTGGTCCATCCACCTCATATATTAGTCTGGTTGCAGACATCCTGCACATTCGAGCTAAGTGGCCACTGAGATTGCAGCTCCTGCAGACAAACTGTTGGAATCTGCAAGATCTGGCTGAGTGTTTTCCCCCACACCTCCAGCATGATAAAGTTTCCATTGTTGGGAACAAAAGGACTATGGCCAGGCACTCCGCACTGACTGTCCCTTTGACTGCTCTTAAGTACCCTATTAGTGGGTGTCAATGGCCCCATCCCGGGCCGCATTGTCCACTGTGATGGCGTGAATGTCCGTTCAGCCTGCCATTGTCTCTGTTGAAGTCCTACTCTGGGGTCTATTGCTGCCTGGGGAGTGTCGGACTGCCCCTGCCTGTCTGCGGGGCTCTGAGTCACATTGATGATGTTGACTCCCTGATCCATCGCCATGTTAGAGGCAGAATTGCGCGCGGATATTATTTTCGTCTCTTCCTCCCCCGCCATGAGCCATCAACGCCGCCGCTTCCAAGGTCAAATCCTTGGTCTCAATTAATTTGCTGAAAATTCCCGCATGACTGATGCCCTCGATAAAGAAGTCCCTTAGCATATCCCCCCTGCAGGCGTCTGTGAACTTAGAGGCTGGCCAAACGCCGGAGGTCCGCTACGAAGTCCGGTATGCTCTGTCCTTCACGGTGGGTGTAGAATCTGTGTCGGGCCATATGTATGTTACCCGCCGGTTTGAGGTGCGTCCTGATCAATTTGCTAAGTTCTTCAAAGGTTTTGTCCACCGGCTTTTCAGCTGCTAGTAAGTCCTTCATGAGCGCGTAAGTCTTTGGTCCGCAGCTGGTCAGGAGATGAGCCCTTCGCTTGTCGGCCGCTGCATCCCCCAGCCATTCTTTCATAACGAAGCTTTGCTGAAGCCTCTCGACAAGATCGTCCCAGTCTTCCCCAACACATGTTTCAATGAAGGACCCGATGTTCCAGTCCTGAACTCCAGTTGAGGGGGCGGAAGATGCCTGTGGGTGGATTTTTTTAACGTGGGGTGACCGTTGCACACCAGCCACCACACGGGCTTGACAAAGCTAGGTCTTGGTCCAGTGGCAAGGGTTAACCAGGACAACTGGAGACCTGCTCTGCTGCATGGACCCAGTGTGCACACATATCGCAGTGTGGGCTGGGCCCGTGCTACCCCTGGGCCCTCGCCTCTTCTGGGCCCCGTACCCTCATTCGCTGCACCTCCGCCACGATGTCCAGGGCCCGGCGCTCCAGCTCTATTTATAGCCCCGACCTGCGATGGTGGTCTCACACAGGTCCGGGCGGCCCACCAGTGATGTGCTTTCAGCAGACCGAGACCTCCGCCTCACTGATCGCATCAGTCAGAATAGGTCACGATAATTTTGCATTTATATAGGACCTTCAACATCGCAAAACTCCCAAGGCGCTTCACAGGAGCATAATCAGACAAAATGTGACACCGAGCTACATAAGGAGATATTAGGACAGAAAGGGCAAGGTGTTAAGGGGCGTATTAAAGGAGTAGCGACGTGTTGAGATGGAGAGACGGAGGTTCAGGGATGGAATTTATTAGGGCTTGGCACCTCCCAGTGGGCGGTGAAGGGTAATACAGGCCATCGTAAACTGGAGAGATTGTCAGCTAATATTCTGCTGTCTCTCCATGTTATTAAACTTTAACTAAATTTCACAGAAATGAATCAATAATTCACTTGCCGTGACTCAGTGGGTAGCACTCTCGCTCTCTGAGTCAGAAGGTCGTGGGTTCAAATCCTACACCAGGAACGTGAACAGAAAAATGTAGGCTGACATAGAAGCATAGGCCCTGCACCACCATTCAATAAGATCATGGCTGATCATTCCCTCAGTACCCCATTCCTGCTTTCTCTCCATACCCCTTGATCACTGCAGCCATAAGGGCCACATCTAAATCCCTTTTGAATATATTTAACAAACTGGCCTCAACAATTCCACAGGTTCACCACTCTCTGAGTGAAGAAGTTTCTCCTCATCTCGGTCCTAAATGGCTTACCCCTTATCCTTAGACTGTGACCCCTGGTTCTGGACTTCCCCAACATCGGGAACATTCTTCCTGCATCTAACCTGTCCAATCCCGTCAGAATTTTATATGTTTCTATGAGATCCCCTCTCATTCTTCTAAATTCCAGTGAATATAAGTCTAGTCAATCCAGTCTTTCTTCATATGTCAGTCCTGCCATCCCGGGAATCAGTCTGGTGAACCTTCGCTGCACTCCCTCAATAGCAAGAATGTTCTTCCTCAGATTAGGAGACCAAAACTGAACACAATATTCCAGGTGAGGCCTCACCAAGGCCCTGTACAACTGCAGTACCTCCCTGCTCCTATACTCAAATCCCCTAGCTATGAAGGCCAACATACCATTTGCTTTCTTAACCGCCTGCTGTACCTGCATGCCAACTTTCAATGACTGATGTACCATGACACCCAGGTCTCGTGCACCTCCCCTTTTCCTAATCTGTCGCCATTCAGATGATATTCTGCCTTCCTGTTTTTGCCACCAAAGTGGATAACTTCACATTTATCCACATTATACTGCATCTGCCATGTGTTTACCCACTCACCGAACCTGTCCAAGTCACCCTGCAGCCTCTTAAAATCCTCCTCACAGCTCACACCGCCACCCAGCTTAGTGTCATCTGCAAACTTGGAGATATTACATTCAATTCCTTCATCTAAATCATTAATGTATATTGTAAAGAGCTGGGGTCCCAGCACTGAGCCCTGCGGTACCCCACTAGTCACTTTCTGCCATTCTGAAAAGGACCCGTTTATTCCAACTCTCTGCTTCCTGTCTGCCAACCAGTTCTCTATCCACGTCAATACACTACCCCCAATACCATGTGCTTTAATTTTGCACACTAATCTCTTGTATAGGACCTTGTCAAAAGCCTTTTGAAAGTCCAAATACACCACATCCACTGGTTCTCCCTTGTCCACTCTACCAGTTACATCCTCAAAAAATTCTAGAAGATTTGTCAAGCATGATTTCCCTTTCATAAATCCATGCTGACTGGGACCGATCCTGTCACTGTTTTCCAAATGCGCTGCTATTTCATCTTTAATAATTGATTCCAACATTTTCCCCACCATCAATGTCAGGCTAACCGGTCTATAATTCCCTGTTTGCTCTCTGCCTCCTTTTTTTAAAAGTGGGGTTACATCCCCGTTAAACGCACCCCAGAGCGCCCCCCCACCCCCCCGTCCGCCCACAGTCCCAAATTGTTGTGTATCTGTAAAGCATGCACTCCCATGTTCCGCCACCAGGGAGCGCATTCCCTGAAGTCCCAAGGAATCCCAGCATCTCTTGGGAGCACTGTATATAAGCCGGCCCCTAAGGCCTGTTCCTCACTCTGGAGTGTCTTAATAAAGACTGAGGTCACTGTTACTTTAACCTCCCTGTGTGCAGCCTCACCTGTGTTAGGAACACAATAACTGGCGATGAGGATACAAATCCAACCCAAAGATGTGGGCATCCTGGAGAAGTTCTCGGAGGGTGAGGATTGGGAAGCCTATGTCGAACGGTTAGACCAGTACTTTGTAGCCAACGAGCTGGACGGAGAAGGAAGTGCTGCAAAAAGGAGAGCGGTCCTCCTCACAGTCTGCGGGGCACCGACCTACAGCCTCATGAAGAATCTTCTGGCTCCGGTGAAACCCACAGATAAGTCGTGTGAGGAGCTGTGTACACTGGTTCGGGAGCATCTTAACCCGAGGGAGAGCGTGCTGATGGCGCGGTATCGGTTCTACACGTGCCAGCGATCTGAAGGTCAGGAAGTGGCGAGCTACGTCGCCGAGCTAAGGCGACTTGCAGGACAATGTGAGTTTGATGGCTACCTGGAGCAAATGCTCAGAGACTTTTTAGTACTGGGCATTGGCCACGAGACCATATTACGAAAACTTTTGACTGTAGAGACACCGACCCTCAGTAAGGCCATTGCGATAGCACAGGCGTTTATGTCCACCAGTGATAACACCAGACAAATCTCTCAGCACACAAGTGCTAGCAATGTTCATAAATTAACTGGAACTGTGTTTGCGAGCAGAAATGTACAGGGCAGAAACCATGAGTCTGCAACTGCCAGCAGGCCTCAGGTGACCCAGATGACTTCATGACCGCAACAAAGGATGAATGCCTTGTTGGCGTTGTGGAGGCTTCCATTCAGCCTATTTATGCCGCTTCAAAGGGTATGTTTGCAAGAGCTGTGGAATAATGGGGCACCTCCAACGAGCTTGCAGACGAGCTGCAAGCTCTGCAAAACCTGCTAATCACCACGTGGCAGAGGAAGATCAGTCCATGGTGGATCAAAGCAATTTCGAGCCTCAGAGCAAGAAGGCAGATGCTGAAGTACACGGGGTGCACACATTTTCGACGAAATGTCCACCTATAATGCTAAATGTAAAATTGAATGGCTTACCCATAGCCATGGAACTGAACACTGGCACTAGCCAATCCATCATGAGTAAAAAGATGTTTGAGAGACTGTGGTGCAACAAGGCATTCAGACCAGCCCTGAGCCCCATCCACACAAAACTGAGAATGTACACCAAAGAGCTTATCACTGTCCTGGGCAGCGCCATGGTCAAAGTCACTTACGAGGGCACGGTGCACGAACTGCCACTCTGGATTGTCCCGGGCGATGGCCCCACACTGCTTGGAAGGAATTGGCTGGGCAAAATCCGCTGGAACTGGGATGACATCCGAGCGCTATCACATGTCGATGATGCCTCATGTACCCAGGTTCTTAACAAATTTCCTTCCCTTTTTGAGCCAGGCATTGGAAACTTTTCCGAGGCGAAGGTGCGGATCCACTTGGTCCAGAGCCACGACCCATTCACCACAAGGCGCGAGCGGTACCTCACAAGATGAGGGAGAGAGTGAAAATTGAGCTGGACAGGCTGCAATGCGAGAGCATCATCTCCACAGTGGAATTCAGCGAGTGGGCCAGCCTGATTGTTCCAGTACTCAAAAGTGATGGCACGGTCAGGATTTGCGGCGATTATAAAGTAACTATTAATCGTTTCTCTATAACAGGACCAATACCCTCTACCTAAGGCAGACGACCTATTTGCAATGCTGGCAGGAGGCAAGACGTTCACCAAGCTCGACCTGAGTTCGGCCTACATGACGCAGGAGCTGGAGGAGTCTTCGAAGGGCCTTACCTGCATCAACATGCACAAGGGACTGTTCATCTACCACAGATACCCGTTTGGAATTCGGTCGGCTGCAGCGATCTTCCAGTGAAACATGGAGAGCCTACTCAAGTCGGTACCACACACGTGGTTTTTCAGGATGACATATTGGACACCGTCGAGCACCTACAAAACCTGGAGGAGGTCCTCCATCGACTGGATCACGTAGGGCTGTGGCTGAAGTGATCGAAATGCATCTTCATGGCAACAGAAGTGGAGTTTTTGGGGAGAAAGATCGCGGCGGACGGCATTCGGCCCACAGACGCCAAGACAGAGGCTATCAGGAACGCGCCCAGGCCACAGAACGTCACGGAGCTGCGGTCGTTCCTGGGACTCCTCAACTATTTTGGTAACTTCCTACCGGGGTTAAACACCCTCTTAGAGCCCCTACATGTGTTATTGTGCAAAGGTGAGAACTGGGTATGGGGAAAAAAACAAGTAATTGCTTTTGAGAAAGCCAGAACCATTTTATGCTCCAACAAGCTGCTTGTATTGTATAACCCATGTAAAAGACTTGTGCTAGCATGTGACGCGTCGTCGTACAGAGTTGGGTGAGTATTACAACAAGCAAACGTTGCGGGGAAGTTGCAACCTGTCGCCTATGCTTCCAGGAGCTTGTCTAAGGCCGAGAGCCGACAGCATTATTGAGAAAGAGGCATTAGCGTGTGTGTTCAGGGTAAAGAAAATGCATCAGTACCTGTTTGGCCTCAAATTTGAGCTGGAAACCGATCACAAGCCCTTCACATCCCTGTTCGCTGAAAACAAGGGGATAAATACTAATGCCTCAGCCCGCATACAAAAGGTGGCACTCACGCTACCAGCGTATAACTATACCATCCGCCACAGGCCAGGCACTGAGAAATGTGTGGATGCTCTCAGTCGGCTACCATTGCCCACCACTGGGGTGGAAATGGCGCAGCCTGCAAACTTGTTGGTGGTGGCACAGCCCGCAGACTTGTTGATGGTCATGGAAGCGTTTGAAAATGATAAATCACCTGTCACGGCCCGCCAGATTAGGACTTGGACCAGCCAAGATCCTCTGCTGTCCCTAGTAAAAACACCGTGTACTGCATGGGAGCTGGGCCAGCATCCCTGTTGAAATGCAAGAGCCAATCAAGCTGTTCCAGCGGCGAAAGGACGAGCTGTCCATTCAGGCAGACTGCCTGTTGTGGGGTAACCGCGTAGTGCTACCCAAAAAGGGCAGGGAGACGTTCATCTCGGATCTCCACAGCACACACCCGGGTATAGTAATGATGAAAGCGATAGCTAGATCCCACGTGTGGTGGCCTGGTATCAACTCTGACTTAGAGTCCTGTGTACGGCAATGCAGCGTATGTGCTCAGTTGAGCAACGTGCCCAGAGAGGCACCACTAAGTTTGTGGTCCTGGCCCTCCAGACCATGGTCGAGGATCCATGTCGACTATGCGGGCCCGTATCTCGGTAAAATGTTCCTGGTGGTGGTGGATGCTTTTTCAAAATGGATTGAATGTGAAATAATGTCGGGAAGCACCGCCACCGCCACCATTGAAAGCCTGAGGGCCATGTTTGCCACCCACGGCCTGCCTGACATACTGGTCAGTGACAACGGGCCATGTTTCACCAGTGCCGAATTTAAAGAATTCATGACCCGCAATGGGATCAAACATGTCATCTCGGCTCCGTTTAAACCAGCCTCCAATGGGCAGGCAGAACGGGCAGTACAAACAATCAAACAGAGCCTTAAACAAGTCACAGAAGGCTCACTCCAAACCCGCCTGTCCCGAGTACTGCTCAGCTACCGCACGAGACCCCACTCGTTCACAGGGGTGACCCCAGCTGAGCTACTCATGAAAAGAACACTTAAAACCAGACTCTCGCTGGTTCACCCCAACCTGCATGATCAGGTAGAGAGCAGGTGACAGCAACAAAATGTAAACGATGGTCGCGCCACTGTGTCACGGGAAATTGATCTGAATGACCCTGTGTATGTGCTAAACTATGGACATGGTCCCAAGTGGATCGCGGGCACGGTGATAGCTAAAGAAGGGAGTAGGGTGTTTGTAGTCAAACTAGACAATGGACAAATTTGCAGAAAGCACCTGGACCAAACGAGGCTGCGGTTCACAGACTGCCCTGAACAACCCACAGCAGACACCACCTTTTGTGAGCCCACAACACGCACCCAAAGGATCAACGACACCACCCCGGACCAGGAAATCGAACCCATCACGCCCAACAGCCTAGCAAGGCCAGACTCACCCAGCAGCCCTGCAGGGCCAACAACACGCCAGCCCAGCGAGGGCACAGCCAACACACCAGAACAGACATTTGTACCGAGCCGGTCCACCAGGGAAAGAAAGGCTCCCGACCGCCTCATCTTGTAAATAGTTTTCACTTTGACTTTGGGGGAGAGTGACGTTGTGTATCTGTAAAGCATGCACTCCCATGTTCCGCCACCAGGGAGTGCATCTCCTGAAGTCCCAAGGGATCCCAGCATCATATAAGCCGGCCCCTAAGGCCTGTTCCTCACTCTGGAGTGTCTTATTAAAGACTGAGGTCACTGTTACTTTAACCGCCCTGTGTGCAGCCTCATCTGTGTTAGGAACACAATACAAATGAATGTTTTTTTCTCCGTTTCCTGGCCTGCAGCCAGACAGACTGAGAGCGGGCGGGCGGTATGGACTGTGTCGGAGAGCGGGAGGAGGGAAGATCATGGGGAGACATTGTGGGTGGGGAGGGGGCCGGCATTGAACAGATTGCGTGTCATAGGGACATTGTGGGGGGAGCTTTCGGTCACAGGTCGGGGGGAGAGTCGGCCGATCGCGGGGAGATAGGGAGATCACAGCAGGTTTGTTTGGGGGGCTGGAGGGAAGCATGTCTGATCCTCCTGGCCCACAAGCAGCGCTAGATAAGCACCGAGCTGCTGCAGCCGGCAGTTCTCGCCTCCATATAGCTGCCAGGATTCCCGATCCCTGGGAAACCCAGCCCACAGCCATTAAATCCAAATAGCTGCTAAAGTCTGAGGAGCGCAGCCTTATTAACATATTCTAAGTAGCGACCCTGGAGAGCAGGTTACTCCCCGCCCCCGCCCCGCCCCAGCCCCCGTACTCCCCACCCTCCACCCTGCCCCCACCCCAGCCCCCGTACTCCCCACCCCCCCGCCCCGCCCCAGCCCCCGTACTCACCACCCCCCCGCCCCGCCCCAGCCCCCGTACTCCCCACCCTCCACCCTGCCCCTGCCCCAGCCCCCGTACTCCCCACCCCCCCGCCCCGCCCCAGCTCCCATACTCCCCACCCCCCCGCCCCGCCCCAGCCCCCGTACTCCCCACCCTCCACCCTGCCCCCACCCCAGCCCCCGTACTCCCCTATCCTGCCCCCACCCCAGCCCCCGTACTCCCCTATCCTGCCCCCAGCCCAGTCCCCGCACCGGCCTGCCCCAGCCCCCACCCCCCCCACCCCGCCCCAGCCCCTGCCCTCCCCTACCCTGCCCCCTCCCCCAACCTGTCCCGGTTAAACCGGAAGTGGACGGATTGGGGCGGGGTTTCATCTTTTTGAAATGTTCGCCCCCCTGACGCTCTCCCATCGAAAGGTGTAACCCCCCCCCCCCCCCCGCCCCAGCAAGACGTCAGGTTCCACATATACACTGAGCACACCTGGCTCTACTTCACCAGCACCTCTCTCTCCCCCTCCGCTGCCTCTGTGTCACGCTACTTGTCTGCCATCCAATCCTGGATAAGCCACAATTTTCTCCAATTAAACATCGGGAAGACTATCCTCGGTCCCCGCCACAAACTCCGTTCCCTCATCACCGATTCCGTTCCCGTTCCTGGTCACTGTCCGAGGCTGAACCAAACTGTTCGCAACCTTTACTGTCCTATTTGACCCCGAGCTGAGCTTGCAACCCCATAATCCTCTTCATCACTAAGACCCGCCTATTTCCACCTCCGTAACATCACCCCTCTCCATCCGTGCCTCAGCTCATCCGCTGCTGAATCCCTCACTCATGCCTTTGTTACCTCTAGACTTGACTATTCCAATGCACTCCTGGCCGGCCTCCCACATTCTACCCTATGTAAACTTCAGTTCATGCAAACCTCTGCTGCCTGTGTCCTAACTCGCGCCAAGTCCTGTTCACCCATCACCCCCTGCGCTCACTGACCTCCATTGGCTCCCAGACCGGCAACGCCTCGATATTCAAATTCTCATCCTTCTGTTCAAATCCCTCCATGGCCTCACCCTATCTCTGTAACCTCCTTCAGCCCCACACCCACCCCGCCCCCCCCGAGATCTCTGCGTTCCTCCAATTCTGGCCTCTTGTGCATCCTTGATTATAATCGCTCCACCATCGGTGGCCGTGCTTTCAGCTGCCTGGTACCTAAACTCTGGAATTCCCTCCCTAAACCTCTCTGCCTCTCGCTCCTCCTTTAAGATGCTCCTTAAAACCTGCCTCTTTGACCAAGCTTTTAGTCACCTGTCCGAATATCTCCATATAAGAACGTAAGAATTAGGAGCAGGAGTAGGCCATTTGGCCCCTTGAGCCTGTTCCGCCATTCAATGAGATCATGGCTGATCCTTTACCTTAACACGTTCCTACAGTATCCCCATTTACTTTGATTTCCTTAATATCAAAAAATCTATCGATCTCTGTCTTCAATATACTCAAAGACTGAGTTTCTACAGTCCTCTGGGGCAGAGAATTCCAGAGATTCACCACCCTCTGAGTGAAGAAGTTTCTCCTCATCTCAGTCTTAAATGGCTGACCACTTATTCTGAGACTGTGATTGTAATGTATATACTTGTGAGTAGACACCTGTGAGGTTTAGAGGAGATATGAGGGGAAATGTCTTCACCCAGACAGTGGTGGGGGTCTGGAACTCACTGCCTGTAAGGGTGGTAGAGGCAGAAACCATCACCACATTTTAAATACTTGGATGTGCACTTGAACTGCCGTAACCTACAGGGCTACGGACAAAGAGCTGGAAAGTGGGATTAGGCTGGATAACTCTTTGTCGGCCAGCGTGGACACGATGGGTCGAAATGGCCTCCTTCCGTGCTGTAAGTTTCTCTGATTCTCTGAAAATGGCGACGAGGATGGGATTTCTTCATGAAGAAGTTTTTGGTGGAATTTCCTTTATGAGAGGCAAATGCAAGTGGAGCACAGCAAGAGGAATGAGCTTCTGGGAGAAGCATTTTTTTTGTGAGAACTGAACATTGTTGGACTGACAAAAAGAGCTTGTGGAAAGCCATTTAGAGTCATTGAGAAAGCTTGCAAGATAGCCACCTCCATGGTAATGGCAGAGAAAAATATTAAGGAATTTCACCCATTACCAGCAGCAGTAACAGTTCACAGTCACCGGACTGTAGAAATACAGAAGAGGGTGAGCCCTAGTCGGAGGGAGAGTTATGAAACCAAGAAGAAATGTCATAGGTGTGATGGCAACCATACTGCACAACAGTGTCAGTTTAAGTGGGCAAGATACTACCGGTGCCAAGTAAGGGGACACATTGTAGCCACATGTAAATCCAAGGACAGCCTGAAGAAATGGTGTCAGATAATGGGCCGCAATTTTGGGCCATGCAATTTATGAGTTTTGCCAGACACAATGGATTAAAACACACATTGCTAGCACCATATCATCCTGCTTCAAATGGTGCAGCTGAAAGGTCAGTCAGGATTGTCAAGGAGGCTTTGCGGAAACAAATTCTACAGACTGGATCATGGTGAGCATGAAGCACAGGTTAGCGAATTTTCTTTCAAACACAGGACTACGCCTCATTCTACAACAGGGTACACACCTGCTGAATTATTAATGAAGCGTAGGCTGAGGACACATCTCAGTCTATTGCAACCTAACTTGTCTGATAAGATTGAGAAGGCACAATTGGTGCAGAAATTGGTATAAAGAGCAGTGCTTTCAGGAGGGTGATCAGGTCAGAGTTCTCAGTCCATCACAGGGCAAGTCCACGCAAATGGGACATTGGCACAATTATTCAGATCTGTGACACTAAGCAGTACTTGGTCAAAATTGGTGAATACATCAGGAAGGTTCATGTGGATCAAATGTTGCTAGCGAGTAATGCACCTTCAGCACCACGAGTAGATAATTATGAGTCTGTTTTGAATGATGACCAGAGCCAGTTGGTAGGTCCAAGTACTTCAACAGTCACAGCGTCCATATCCCCACCAACTCAGATGTAGCTGCCTGAAGGCGGTTCTGCAGGTATGGGTCAATATCGCAGAGACTCTGTATCTTCTGGGGGGGGAGGGGGGGAGGGGGCGTTCAGTTGAGAAGATCAACTAGGAAACCAAACCAACCAGTCAGGATATTGAAACATGGGAATATCAAGATCTCAAGAAGTAAGCGAACACGAGGATGGATGTAAGGGTTCCAAGGAAATGGAAGAGAACACAGGAAGATAGAGGCCAGGAATCCTGGGCTACACAAATTCCCCAAGACGGTCTCTGGAGTCAAGTAAGAATATAGAAAGCGACCATAGCCAGCCATCTACAAAGTAATGGAGGTTGGAGCAGGAGGAAGCTAAAAGCTCACAACAAGATACTCAGGCTCAGCAGTCGAATTTGTAAAATTGTACTCATGATAAATAATCTTTTTGAAATATTGTATAAATACCTTACTTCTAAAAGAAGGGGAAGCATTGTAATGTATGCACCGGTGAGTATACTCACAGGTTGGTCGAACTGTTAAGTTGGGAGTGACTTAGCCAGTCATGTGATGTTCACAAGACTCGATAAAACCCCAGGCAGTTGGGTTCGGGGGATCCACGATGGGGCAGGTGGTTGTGAGCCTGTGGATGAACTGGTAATGTGTAGTGTGATTGTTAAACCTTTTGTTAATAAACCAACTGGTCTTAATAGGAATGTGTTGCTATGAATTCTAAGCAAAGAACCCATGAAGCAAATACATTCTACCCTCCTCAGTCAGAGGAAACATCCTCCCTGCAGCTACCCTGTCAAGCCCTGTAAGAATTTGTATGTTTCAATGAGATCACCTCTCATTCTTCTCAACTCTAGAGAATATAGTCTACTCAATCTCTCCTCATAGGACAATGCACCATCCCAGGAATCAGTCTGGTGAACCTTCGTTGCACTCCCTCTATGGCAAGTATATCCTTCCTTAGGTAAGGAGACCGACACTGTACACAATACTCCAGGTGTGGTCTCACCAGGGCCCGATATAATTGCTGTAAGATGTCTTTACTCTTATACTCAAATCCTCTTGTAATAAAGACCAACATATCATTTGCTTTCCTAATTACTTGCTGTACCTGCAGGTTAACTTTCAGTGATTGGTGTATAAGGACACCCAGGTCGCTCTGAACACCAACATTTCCCAATCTCTCACCGTTTAAAAATACTCTGCTTTTCTATTTTTCCTTCCGAAGTGGATAACTTCACATTTCTCCACATTATGTTCCATTTGCCATGTTCTTGCCCACTCACTGAGCCTGTCTGTATCCCCTTGAAGTCTTTGCATCCTCCTCACAACTTACATTCCCACCTAGCTTTGTACCATCAGCAAACTTGGATATATTACATTTGGTTCCCTCATCCAAATAATCATCCAGATATAGATTGTGAATAGCTGGGGCCCAAACACCGATCCTTGCGGCACCCCACTAGTTACAGCCTGTCAACCTGCAAATGATCCGTTTATTCCTACTCTCTGTTTTCTGTCCGTTAACCAATCCTCAATCCATGCTCGTATATTACCCCCAATCCCATGAGCACTAATTTTGTTCAATAACCTCTTGTGTGACACCTTATTCAATGCCCTTATCAAATATGTGAATCAGTGTCAAATTTTGTTTGATAATCACTCCCGTGAAGCACCTAGGAATGTGTTACTATGTTAAAGGCGCTATATAAATGTAAGTTGTTGTTATTGTTGAAGTTGATGTGACGTGCAATGTAACAGTGATTCAGGGTGGTGACCTGCACAAAGTCATTCTCTGCTCCTGCATTACCCAGCCTTTCTCAAATACTCATTCGTGAATTTACCCTCTGAGTCCTTCCTCTTCACTGCTGTGATTGATGAGTGTCTGGCCTGCCCCTGTGGTAAATGTATGTTATATGTCTTTAGTTTCAAGTAGTTGCGGCTTAAAATGAGGCTGCTAACACTTTGTGTGAACCAGGCAGTTAGTGAATTAGCGATGTGTGAAAATTCCTTGCATTTTAAGACATTTCAGTCAGATAAAATGTTTTGTAACAATCCAGAGGTACTGAGTACAATTGTACAATGTCGCACTGACCAGGCATCAAACTGCAGGTCTTTCTAGTCTGTTTTTTTTTGTTTTGTGGGATGTTTTTCTAAGTTAAAGGCTTTTTCTAAATGAAAGTTGTTGTATAATTTATCACACTGGGTGCTGTGTTTGTCCACCGAGCCATGAGAGAGTGGGTGACACGGTTTCTTTAAAATACCATTAGTTGTTCATTGCCCACTCACAATCCAGCCAGTGCTTGTGTTGGTGAGTGTCGCTCTGGATCCAGTGGAGGGGGGTGCTGTGTCACGCTGGATCCAGTGGGGGGAGGGGCGCTGTGTCACTCTGGATCCAGCAAGGGGGGTGGGGCGCTGTGTCACTTTGGATCCATTGGGCGGAGTGGGGTGGGGGGCGCTGTGTCGCTCTGGATCCAGTGGGTGGGGGGAACAGACACTGTGTCACTCTGGATCCAGTGGGGGGCACTGTGTCACTCTGGATCCAGTGGAGGGGGGGTGGGGGTGCTGTGTCGCTCTGGATCCAGCGGGGGCGCTGTCGCCGGAGGACCCGCGATTTGTCCCAGCGGCTCCACTTGCCACCCAGCTGTGGGCATTGCTCGGAGACGGGCGCGGAGCCAATGGGGGCAGAGGATTGGATGATTGGCGGCTCCATGGGTGGCAGCTAGCCAAACACTGCCCGGGGGTGGGGCAAGGCAGCCTCTGACATCATGGGTGAGCGAGCCGGTGATTTTGTTACCGCGAAATGAGAAACATTGTAGCGGCCGGAGGAGAGAACCCGGGGAACCCTGGCAACCAAGCAACCCGGCCCGGGCAACCATGGCAACCAGGTGGCCTGGCCTGGGGAACCATGGCGACCAGGTGGCCTGGCCTGGGGAACCATGGCGACCAGGTAACCTGGCCCGGGGAACCATTCTTATTAGGCGGTCCCTCGTATCGAGGATGATTTGCTTCCACACCAAAAAGGGATGAGGTCACACGTGTTTCGATGAAGGACCTAATATTCGAGGTCGCGAACTACATGGTGCACACCAGCCACCACACGGGCTTGACAGAGCTCAGTCTTGGTCCAGTGGCAAGGATTACCCAAGACGACTGGAGACCAGCTGGGCTGCACGGACCCAGTGCCCACACATATTGCATGTAACAATGGCAACCAGGTAACCAGTCCAGGTAAGCCTGGTAACTAGGTAACCAGTCCAGGTTAGCCTGGTACCCAAGTACACCCAGCTCAGGTACAGAGACAGAGTTTCCGTGCTGGATACAGGGAGAGCCCAGGCCAGGTACACCGATCTCCAGGCTTTGGTTTGTACGGATTCCCCAGTCCCCGCTGTCCCAAGTGATCGCTGTTCCTGTGTAAACCCAGTAGGTGTAATCAGGATATTTAATCAGGAGAGGCATCGCAGCAGGACCTGATCTGGTCTGACACGCACAAATGCTCTTTCCAGGAGGTGTTACTGATACTGATCTGGAGCAGGCACACTGCCTGGAGCTTCCCTTCCCAATCCAATGGTGTTGAGCTCAATTCTTTAACCCATGTGTGAATATGGAATATAGAGATCAGCACTAAATCTTAGAGCACAGAACAAGGCCATTCATCCGGCCTATCGAGTCTGTGCCGGCTTGTTCATAACTATCCAATTAATCCCAATGTTATACACTGACAGACCTGTACCCACCAGTACTATACCCCAGTGTTATACACTGACAGACCTGTACCCACCAGTACTATACCCCAGTGTTATACACTGACAGACCTGTACCCTTCAGTACTGTACCCTAGTGCTATGCAGTGACTGACCTGTACTCACTAGTACTGTACCCTAGTGCTATGCAGTGACTGACCTGTACTCACTAGTACTGTACCCCAGTGTTATACACTGACAGACCTGTACCCACCAGTACTGTACCCCAGTGTTATACACTGACAGACCTGTACCCACCAGTACTGTACCTCAGTGTTATACACTGACAGACCTGTACCCAGCAGTACTGTACCCTAGTGCTATGCAGTGACTGACCTGTACTCACTAGTACTGTACCCCAGTGTTATACACTGACAGACCTGTACCCACCAGTACTGTACCCCAGTGTTATACACTGACAGACCTGTACCCACCAGTACTGTACCTCAGTGTTATACACTGACAGACCTGTACCCAGCAGTACTGTACCCTAGTGCTATGCAGTGACTGACCTGTACTCACTAGTACTGTACCCCAGTGTTATACACTGACAGACCTGTACCCACCAGTACTGTACCCCAATGTTATACATTGACAGACCTGTACCCACCAGTACTGTACCCCAGTGTTATACACTGACAGACCTGTACCCACCAGTACTGTACCTCAGTGTTATACACTGACAGACCTGTACCCAGCAGTACTGTACCCTAGTGCTATGCAGTGACTGACCTGTACTCACTAGTACTGTACCCCAGTGTTATACACTGACTGACCTGTACTCACTAGTACTGTACCCCAGTGTTATACACTGACAGACCTGTACCCACCAGTACTGTACCCCAGTGTTATACAGTGACAGACCTGTACCCACCAGTACTGTACCCCAGTGTTATACAGTGACAGACCTGTACCCACCAGTACTGTACCCCAGTGTTATACACTGATAGACCTGCACCCACCAGTACTGTACCCCAGTGTTATACAGTAACAGACCCTGTACTCTCCAGACACAACCCAAATTTGAAAGGAGACAATCTAGAATTGAAATTCTGGGTGTTTTTCAGACCTCGGGCTGCAGGTGGAGTACTATGTACAGTTTTAGGAAGGATATAAGAACTGCATGAAATCACTAGATAGGGTACCAGACATAAAGGTTCAAAATAAAGTGAGACTCCAAATTGGGTCTTTTAATCTAATCGAGGGGTTCAGGGGGTTTATATGTAGAATTACAGATACCCAGGAGTGAGTTACAGGCTGGAATCTAATTGAGGGGTTCACAGTTTTATATATAGAATAATATCTGGATCTCAAACCAGCGTACTAAGCTTAAATATGAAGGTATGAGGGCAGAGTTGGGTAAAATGGACTGGGAAAATAGATTAAAGTGTAGGACGGTTGATGAACAGTGGTGTACATTTAAGGAGATATTTCACAACTCTCAAGAAAAATATATTCCATTGAGGAGAAAAAGATGTAAGAGAAAAGATAACCATCCGTGGCTAACTAAAGAATCAAAGGATGGTATCCAATTAAAAACAAGGGCATACAAAGTGGCCAAAACTGGTGGGAGGACAGAAGACTGAGAAGCTTTTAAAAGCCAGCAAAGAACGACTAAAACAATGATTAAGAAAGGAAAGATAGACTATCAAAGTAAATTAGCACAAAATATAAAAACATAGCAAGAGTTTCTATCGGTATATAAAAAGGAAAAGAGTGACTAAAGTAAATGTTGGTCCCTTAGAGGATGAGACCGGGGAATTAGTAATAGGGAACATGGAGATGGCAGAAACTCTGAACAAATATTTTGTATCAGCCTTTATGGTAGAGGACACTAACAATATTCCGACAGTGGATAGTCTAGGGGCTATAGGGGGGAGGAACTTAACACAATCACAATCACTAAGGAGGTGGTACTCAGTAAGATAATGCGACTAAAGGCGGATAAATCCCCTGGACTTGATGGTTTGCATCCTAGGGTCTTAAGAGAAGTAGCGGCAGGGATTGTGGATGCATTGGTTGTAATTTACCAAAATTCCTTGGATTCTGGGGAGGTCCCAGCAGATTGGGAAACTGCAATTGTAATTATTTAAAAAAGGAGGCAGACAAAAAGCAGGAAACTATAGACCAGTTAGTCTAACATCTGTGGTTCGGAAAATGTTGGAGTCCATTATTAAAAAAGCAATAGCAGGACATTTGGAAAAGCATAATTCGGTCAGGCAGAGAGAGTCAGCATGGATTTATGAAGGGGAAGTCATGTTTGCCAAATTTGCTGGAATTCTTTGAGGATGTAATGAACAGGGTGGATAAAGGGGAACCAGTGGATGTGGTGTATTTGGACTTCCAGAAGGCATTTGACAAGGTGCCACATAAAGGTTACTGCACAAGATAAAAGTTCACGGGGGTGGGGGTAATATATTAGCATGGATAGAGGATTGGCTAACTAACAGAAAACAGAGAGTCGGGATAAAGGGTTCATTCTTGGGTTGGCAAACAGTAACTAGTGGGGTGCCGCAGGGATCAGTGCTGGGACCCCAACTATTACATAGAAACATAGAAAATAGGTGCAGGAGTAGGCCATGCGGCCTTTCGAGCCTGCACCACCATTCAATAAGATCATGGCTGATCATTCACCTCAGTACCCCTTTCCTGCTTTCTCGCCATACCCCTTGATCCTTTAGCCGTAAGGGCCATATCTAACTCTCTCTTGAATATATCCAATGAACTGGCATCAACAACTCTCTGTGGCAGGGAATTCCACAGGTTAACAACTCTCTGAGTGAAGAAGTTTCTCCTCATCTCAGTCCTAAATGACTTACCCCTTATCCTTAGACTGTGTCCCCTGGTTCTGGACTTCCCCAACATCGGGAACATTCTTCCCGCATCTAACCTGTCCCGTCCCGTCAGAATTTTATATGTTTCTATGAGATCCCCTCTCATCCTTCTAAACTCCAGTGAATACAGGCCCAGTCGATCCAGTCTCTCCTCATATGTTAGTCCAGCCATCCCGGGAATCAGTCTGGTGAACCTTCGCTGCACTCCCTCAATAGCAAGAACATCCTTCCTCAGATTAGGAGACCAAAACTGAACACAATATTCCAGGTGAGGCCTCACTAAGGCCCTGTACAACTGCAGTAAGACCTCCCTGCTCCTATACTCAAATCCTCTAGCTATGAAGGCCAACATACCATTTGCCGCCTTCACCGCCTGCTGTACCTGCATGCCAACTTTCAATGATTGATGAACCATGACACCCAGGTCTCGTTGCACCTCCCCTTTTCCTAATCTGCCGCCATTCAGATAATATTCTGCCTTCGTGTTTTTGCCACCAAAGTGGATAACCTCACATTTATCCACATTATACTGCATCTGCCATGTGTTTACCCACTCACCTAACCTGACCAAGTCACCCTCCAACCTCTTAAAATCCTCCTCACAGCTCACACCACCACCCAGCTTCGTGTCATCTGCAAACTTGGAGATATTACACTCAATTCCTTCATCTAAATCATTAATGTATATTGTAAATAGCTGGGTTCCCAGCACTGAGCCCTGCAGTACTCCACTAGTCACTGCCTGCCATTCTGAAAAGACCCGTTTATCCCGACTCTCTGCTTCCTGTCTGCCAACCAGTTCTCTACCCACGTCAGTATATTACCCCCAATACCATATGCTTTGATTTTGCACACCAATCTCTTGTGTGGGACCTTGTCAAAAGCCTGGTTCTCCCTTGTCCAATGTACCAGTTACATCCTCAAAAAATTCTACAAGATTTGTCAAGCATGATTTCCCTTTCATAAATCCATGCTGACTTGGTCCGATCCTGTCACTGCTTTCAAAATGCGCTGCTATTTCATCTTTAATAATTGATTCCAACATTTTCCCCCCTATTGATGTCAGGCTATAATTATCCATTTTCTCTCTCCCTCCTTTCTTAAAAAGTGGTGTTACATTAGCTACCCTCCAGTCCATAGGAACTGATCCAGAGTCGATAGACTGTTGGAAAATGATCACCAATGCATCCACTATTTCTAGGGCCACTTCCTTAAGTACTCTGGGATGCACACTATCAGGCCCGGGGATTTATCGGCCTTCAATCCCATCAATTTTCCTACCATAATTTCCAGTCTAATAAGGATTTCCTTCAGTTCCTCCTTCTCACTAGACCCTCGGTCCGCTAGTATTTCCGGAAGGTTATTTGTGTCTTCCTTCGTGAAGACAGAACCAAAGTATTTGTTCAACTGGTCTACCATTTCTTTGTTCCCCATTATAAATTCACCTGAATCTGACTGCTAGGGACCTACGTTTGTCTTCACTAACCTTTTTCTCTTCACATATCTATAGAAGCTTTTGCAGTCAGTTTTTATGTTCCCGGCAAGCTTCCTCTCATACTCTATTTCTCCCTCCTAATTAAACCCTTCGTCCTCCTCTGCTGAATTCTAAATTTCTCCCAGTCCTCAGTTTTGCTGCTTTCTCTGGCCAATTTATATGCCTCTTCCTTGGATTTAACACTATCCTTAATTTCCCTTGTTAGCCACGGTTGAGCCACCTTCCCAGTTTTACTTTTACTCCAGACAGGGATGTACAATTGTTGAAGTTCATCCATGTGATCTTTAAATGTTTGCCATTGCCTATCCACCGTCAACCCTTTAAGTATCATTCGCCAGTCTATTCTAGCTAATTCACATCTCATACCATCGAAGTTACCTTTCCTTAAGTTCAGGACCCTAGTCTCTGAATTAACTATGTCACTCTCCATCTTAATAAAGAATTCTACCATATTATGGTCACTCTTCCCCAAGGGGCCTCGCACAACAAGATTGCTAATTAGTCCTTTGTCATTACACATCACCCAGTCTAGGATGGCCAGCCCTCTAGTTGGTTCCTCGACATATTGGTCTAGAAAACCATCCCTTATGCACTCCAGGAAATCCTCCTCCACCGCATTGCTACCAGTTTGGTTAGCCCAATCAATATGTAGATTAAAGTCGCCCATGATAACTGCTGTACCTTTATTGCAATCTATATCAACGACTTGGAAGAAAGAACCGAGTGTAACGTAGCCAAATTTGTTGACGATACAAAGATGGGAGGAAAAGCAATGTGTGAGGAGGACACAAAAAATCTGCAAAAAGACATAGACAGGCTAAGTGAGTGGGCAAAAATTTGGCAGATGGAGTATAATGTTGGAAAGTGTGAGGTCATGCACTTTGGCAGAAAAAAATATAAGAGCAAGTTATTATTTAAATGGAGAAAAATTGCAAAGTGCTACAGTACAGCAGGACCTGGGGGTACTTGTGCATGAAACACGAAAGGTTAGTATGCAGGTACAGCAAGTGATCAGGAAGGCCAATGGAATCTTGGCCTTTATTGCAAAGGAGATATAAAAGCAGGGAAATCTTGCTACAGTTGTGCAGGGTATTGGTGAGGCCACACCTGGAATACTGCATACAGTTTTGGTTTCCATATTTACGAAAGGATATACTTACTTTGGAGGCAGTTCAGAGAAGGTTCACTAGGTTGATTTTGGAAATGAGGGGGTTGACTTATGAGGAAAGGTTGAAGAGGTTGGGCCTCTACTCACTGGAATTCAGAAGAATGAGAGGTGATCTTATCGAAATGTATAAGATTATGAGGGGGCTTGACAAGGTGGATGCAGAGAGGATGTTTCCACTGATAGAGTAGACTAGAACTAGAGGGCATGATCTTAGAATAAGGGGCCGTCCATTTAAAACTGAAATGAGGAGGAATTTCTTCTCTCAGAGGGTTGTAAATCTGTCAAATTCGCTGCCTCAGAGAGCTGTGGAAGCCGGGACATTGAATAAATTTAAGACAGAGATAGACAGTTTCTTAACCGATAAGGGATGAAGGGGTTATGGGGAGTGGGCAGGGAAGTGGACCTTAGTCCATGATCAGATCAGCCACAATCGTATTAAATGACGGAGCAGGCTCGAGGGGCCGTATGGCCAACTCCTGCTCCTATTTCTTATGTTCTTATGTTCTTATAATGGATACATAGAATCATAGAAATTTGTAGCACAGAGGAGGCCATTCAGCCCATCGTGTCCCTGCCTCCCGACAAACAACTATCCAGCCTAATGCCACTATCCGACTCTTGGTCTGTAGCCTTGTAGGTTACAGCATTTCAAGTGCAATACCTGAGAGTGAGTTACAGGCTGGAATCTAATCGAGGGATTCAGCTGTTGGGATATTTCTAAGACCTTACCCCTTGTCCCACCTGTGTGTGATTGACAAGCTGTTTATAGGAGATGGTATGAAGGTGTTCCTCACTCTGCTTTAGTGGTCTGGGAGTTTCAATCTCAGCCTCTCTGATTTATTTAGTGACATCAGCCAATTCATGGAGAAGTCAGCAAGGCTTGGGTTTAAAAAAAAACAAGAAAGAATTAATTTTTTTGACCTTCTCTCTGATTTTTTCCCCAAGGTTCAGTGCACTGTCTGCCTGGACCCTTGTACCTCACGCATTGACCAGTCTGTCTGTATATGTGAGCTTGTAGTCAGTGTCCGCAGACTATTTGACCCAGTGGCTGGAATTGGCTGTGCTGTACCCTGACCTCGCCTGACTAAAGAAGAAAGACTTACAACTATTTTAGGGGGGGGGAACAAAATAAACATTAAATCAAGTGCCCCCCCCGATCTGGGGGACACTCCAGACACTTATACCTGCCCTCTTTTTTTTTGTGTTTTTTTTTTCCTTTTGTGATTTTTTTTGGGGCATTAAAATCATATAATTTACAAGTGCCCCCTATAAAAGGGGAGGGGGACACTAAAACCGGCAATTAAAACAAATCAAACTGTAAAATAAATAAAATCAAATTAAAATGCAGTTGCCGGGGGTGATGATGCACTCCAGTCCCTCCGGTGCCCACCTCTCGCGGAAGGCCGCGAGCGTACCGGTGGACACCGCGTGCTCCATCTCTAAGGACACCCTGGCCTGGATGTAGAAGACTTACATTTCTATAGCACCTGTCGCCACCTCAGGATGGCCCAAGCACCTTATAGGCAATGAAGCACTTTTGAATTCAAGGTTGTAATGTGGGAAATGCGACAGCCAATTTGCGCACAGCAAGCTCCACCAAACAGCAATGTGATAATGACCAGATAATAAGGAATGGAAATCAGGCGAGAAGGTGGAGTTGATGTAAAGGTTCAGCCAGGCTCTTATTGAATGGCGGAGCAGGTTCGAAGGGCCGAATGGCCTACTCCTGCTCCTATTTCTTATGTTCTTACAATCTGTTGTAGTAATGCTGCCACCAAGAGTGGGAACTCTGGCTAATGTTCCATCATTCAGTGTCAGCTGTGGCTCAGTGGGTAACACTCTCTCTCGCCTCTTGAGTCAGAAGGTCGTGGGTTCAAGTCCCACTCCAGGGACTTGAGCATAAAATCTAGGCTGACACTCCTGTGCAGTGCTGCGGGAGCGCTGCACTGTTGGATGTGTAGTATTTTGGATGAGACATTAAACCGAGGCCCCATCTGTCCACTCAGGTGGACGTAAAAGATCTCAAGGCACTATTTTGAAGAAGAGCAGGGGAGTTATCCCCGGTGTCCTGGGGCCAATATTTATCCCTCAATCAACATCACAGAAACAGATTATCTGGCCATTATCACATTGCTGTTTGTGGGAGCTTGCTGTGCGCAAATTGGGTGCCCGTTTTCCCACATTACAACAGTGACTACACTCCAAACGTACCTCATTGGCTGTAAAGCGCTTTGGGACGTCCGGTAGCCGTGAAAGGCGCTATATAAATGCAGGTCGTTCTTTCATTCCTAAAGCCCATCCCATGCCAAGCCAAGCTGCCCCAGACCAGGCCAGGCGGAGCCCGGAGCGGGTGAGAGTTGGGTTGTGCGGGACCTGGGGAGCTGTTTCTGTGAGCTGTGGGGAGTTGCCGAGGCTGGGCTGTCTGGGGGAACTCGCTATAACCATGTTCAGGGGCCCCGAGAGCAACACACCGGCCTCTCATCTCTGCAATGGGTCACTTGACACCGCGATCCGGATCCGGTGACCATTTGCCTTCGCTGAGCCGCAGTTTGAGCAGCGTTGGGTTTTATTCCGGCTCAAGTTACGGGCGAGAGGCCGAGTGAGAGGGAGCCGTGCCGTGCCGTGCCGTGCCCCGGGCCTCGCACACCGAACCCGCACAGCGCTCCATGGGGACGCTCCGCGCTGCCCAACACTGCAGACTGTGGGGGCAGAGGCTGGGGGCAGGCAGAGCGACACTGTAAGTGTTCAAATCCTCCTGGGTACAAAGGGGAAGGTTCAACACAGCGGCTCAAATCAATCATCCAGATTCATCCCCTTTTCCAAAAGGTGTGGGTCTGTGTGTTGCTGGTTTGGGGGGGTGTCGGTCTGTCTGTCTGTGTGTGGGAGGTGTGTGTGTGGGAGGGGTGTGTGTGTGTGTGTGTGGGAGGGGTGTGTGTGTGTGTGTGTGTGTGGGAGGGGTGTGTGTGTGTGTGTGTGTGGGAGGGGTGTGTGTGTGTGTGTGTGTGTGTGGGAGGGGTGTGTGTGTGTGTGTGTGTGGGAGGGGTGTGTGTGGGAGGGGTGTGTGTGTGTGTGTGTGGGAGGGGTGTGTGTGTGTGTGTGGGAGGGGTGTGTGTGTGTGTGTGGGAGGGGTGTGTGTGTGTGTGTGGGAGGGGTGTGTGTGTGTGTGTGGGAGGGGTGTGTGTGTGTGTGTGTGTGTGGGAGGGGTGTGTGTGTGTGTGTGTGTGTGTGGGAGGGGTGTGTGTGTGTGTGTGTGTGTGTGAGGGGGGGCGTGTGTGTGTGTGGGAGGGGGGAGGCGTGTGTGTGTGTGGGAGGGGGGGCGTGTGTGTGTGTGTGGGAGGGGGGGGGCGTGTGTGTGTGGGAGGGGGGGGGCGTGTGTGTGGGAGGGGGGGGGCGTGTGTGGGGGAGGGGGAGGTGTGTGTGTGTGGGGGGGGGTGTGTGTGTGGGGGGGGGTGTGTGTGGGGGGGGGGGGTGTGTGGGGGGGGGGTGTGTGTGTGTGTGGGGGGGGTGTGGGGATGGGGGGTAGCGAGAGAGGACGAGGCGTGTATGGGGGGGGGCGAGAGCGAGGGGAAGAGGTGTGTGTGTGGGGGTGGGGGCGGGGAAGAGGTGTGTGTGTGTGTGGGGGAGGGGAAGAGGTGTGTGGGGGTGGGGAGAGCGAGGGGAAGAGGTGTGTGTGTGTGTGGGAGTGGGGGGGAGAGGGGAAGAGGTGTGTGTGGGGGGAGAGAGAGGGGAAGAGGTGTGTGTGGGGGGAGAGAGAGGGGAAGAGGTGTGTGTGTGGGGGGAAGAGGTGTGTGTGTGTGGGGGGGGGGGAGAGATGTGTGTGTGTGTGGGTGGGGGGGGGAGAGGTGTGTGTGTGTGGGTGGGGGGGGAGAGGTGTGTGTGGGTGGGGGGGGAGAGGTGTGTGTGTGTGGGGGGGGTGGGGGGGGAGAGGTGTGTGTGTGGGGGGGGGTGGGGGGGGAGAGGTGTGTGTGTGTGGGGGGGTGGGGGGGGGAGAGGTGTGTGTGTGGGGGGGTGGGGGGGGAGAGGTGTGTGTGTGTGTGGGGGGGTGGGGGGGGAGAGGTGTGTGTGTGTGTGGGGGGGTGGGGGGGGAGAGGTGTGTGTGTGTGTGGGGGGGTGGGGGGGGAGAGGTGTGTGTGTTGGGGGGGTGGGGGGGGGAGAGGTGTGTGTGTGTGTGGGGGGGTGGGGGGGGAGAGGTGTGTGTGTGTGTGGGGGGGTGGGGGGGGGAGAGGTGTGTGTGTGTGTGTGTGGGGGGGGTGGGGGGGGAGAGGT
>NC_091987.1:219095742-219098242 GCF_044704955.1 Pristiophorus japonicus | reverse complement strand
GGAAGAGGTGTGTGTGCGGGGGAGGGAGAGGGGAAGAGGTGTGTGCGGGGAAGGGAGAGGGGAAGAGGTGTGTGTGCGGGGGAGAGAGAGGGGAAGAGGTGTGTGCGGGGAAGGGAGAGGGGAAGAGGTGTGTGTGCGGGGGAGGGAGAGAGAGGGGAAGAGGTGTGTGCGGGGGAGGGAGAGAGAGGGGAAGAGGTGTGTGTGGGGGGAGAGAGAGGGGAAGAGGTGTGTGTGGGGGTGGCGGGGGGGAAGAGGTGTGTGTGGGGGGGGGGGGAAGAGGTGTGTGTGGGGGGGGGGGGGAAGAGGTGTGTGTGGGGGGAGAGAGAGGGAAAGAGGTGTGTGTGTGGGGGGAGAGAGGGAAGAAGTGTGTGTGGGGGGAGAGAGGGGAAGAGGTGTGTGTGGGGGGGGGGGGAAGAGGTGTGTGTGGGGGGGGGGGGAAGAGGTGTGTGTGTGTGGGGGGGGGGGAGAGAGAGAGGGGAAGAGGTGTGTGTGTGGGGGGGGGAGAGAGAGGGGAAGAGGTGTGTGTGTGGGGGGGGGAGAGAGAGGGGAAGAGGTGTGTGTGTGGGGGGGGGGGAGAGAGAGGGGAAGAGGTGTGTGTGTGTGGGGGGGGGAGAGAGAGGGGAAGAGGTGTGTGTGTGTGGGGGGGGGAGAGAGAGGGGAAGAGGTGTGTGTGTGGGGGGGGGGGGAGAGAGGGGAAGAGGTGTGTGTGTGGGGGGGGGGGAGAGAGAGGGGAAGAGGTGTGTGTGTGGGGGGGGAGAGAGAGGGGAAGAGGTGTGTGTGTGTGTGGGGGAGAGAGAGGGGAAGAAGTGTGTGTGGGGGAGAGAGAGGGGAAGAAGTGTGTGTGGGGGGGGAGAGAGGGGAAGAAGTGTGTGTGGGGGGAGAGAGGGGAAGAAGTGTGTGTGGGGGGGGAGAGAGGGGAAGAAGTGTGTGTGGGGTGGGAGAGAGGGGAAGAGGTGTGTGTGGGGGGGGGGGGAAGAGAGGGGAAGAGGTGTGTGTTGGGGGGAGAGAGAGGGGAAGAGCTGTGTGTGGGGCGGGGGGAGAAAGAGAGGGGAAGAGGTGTGTGGGGGGGGGGAAGAGAGGGGAAGATGTGTGGGGGGGGGAGAGGTATGTGTGGGGGTGGGGGAGAGGTATGTGTGTGGGGGGGGGGGAGAGGTGTGTGGGGGGGGGGGATATGTGTGTGGGGGGGGGGAAGAGGTATGTGTGTGGGGGGGGGGAGAGGTATGTGTGTGGGGGGGGGAGAGGTATGTGTGTGGGGCGGGGGGGAGAGGTATGTGTGTGGGGGGGGAGAGGTATGTGTGTGTGGGGGGGTGGGGGGGGGGGAGAGGTGTGTGTGTGTGTGGGGGGTGTGGGGGGGGGGGGGAGAGGAGGAGGGGGGGTGGGGGAGGGGTGGGGGGGGAGAGGTGTGTGTGTGGGGGGGGGGAGAGGTGTGTGTGTGTGGGGGGTGTGGGGGGGGGGGAGAGGTGTGTGTGTGGGGGGTGTGGGGGGGGGGGGGAAGAGGTGTGTGTGTGGGGGGTGTGGGGGGCGGGGAGAGGTGTGGGTGTGGGGGGGGGGGAGAGGTGTGTGTGTGGGGGGTGTGGTGGGGGGGGAGAGGTGTGTTTGTGTGGGGGGGGGGGAGGAGAGGTGTGTGTGTGTGGGGGGGGGGAGGAGAGGTGTGTGTGTGTGTGTGGGGGGGGGGAGAGGTGTGTGTGTGTGTGGGGGGGGGGAGAGGTGTGTGTGTGTGGGGGGGGGGGGGGAGAGGTGTGTGTGTGTGGGGGGGGGGAGAGGTGTGTGTGGGGGGGGGTGGGGAAGAGGTGTGTGGGGGGGGGGGGGGAAGAGGTGTGTGGGGGGGGGGGGGGGGAGAGGTGTGTGGGGGGGGGAGAGGTGTGTGGGGGGGGGGGAAGAGAGGTGTGTGTGGGGGGGGGGGAGAGAGGTGTGTGTGGGGGGGGGGGGGGGAGAGGAGATGTGTGTGGGGGGGGGGGGGGAGAGGAGAGGTGTGTGTGGGGGGGGGGGGAGAGAGGTGTGTGTGGGGGGGGGGGGGAGAGGAGAGGTGTGTGTGGGGGGGGGGGGGAGAGGAGAGGTGTGTGTGGGGGGGGGGGGGAGAGGAGAGGTGTGTGTGTGTGGGGGGGGGGGGGAGAGGAGAGGTGTGTGTGTGTGTGGGGGGGGGGAGAGGTGTGTGTGTGTGGGGGGGGGGGGAGAGGTGTGTGTGTGTGGGGGGGGGGAGGGTGTGTGTGTGTGGGGGGGGGGGGGAGGGTGTGTGTGGGGGGGGGGAGTGTGTGAGAGGTGGGGGGGGGGGAGAGGTGTGTGTGTGTGGGGGGGGAGGAGAGGTGTGTGTGGGGGGGGGGAAGGTGTGTGTGTGTGGGAGGGGGGGGAGAGGTGTGTGTGTGTGGGGGGGGGGGAGAGGTGGTGTGTGGGGGGGGGGGGGGGGGGAGGGTGTGTGTGTGGGGGGGAAGGGTGTGTGGGGGTGGGAGAGAGGTGTGTGTGTGTGGGGGGGGGGAAGGTGTGTGTGGGGTGGGGGGGGGGG